>NW_027225580.1:0-300000 GCF_038994185.2 Dermacentor albipictus | reverse complement strand
AGTAGCTAGCGGGTGGATAATCTTATAAATCTCTCGCCAAGCGTCGACCGACGTCGCTTTTATATATATTAGAGAGGTTTAGTGTGTCCGGTATTCGGATAAACGCAGTTGGGGTGTTGGGGCGGGGAGTAAACGGGAGTGGCCTCCATGGTGCATCCACCTGGTGGCGCAAAACTCAAACGGACAAAAGCAGTTAGTATTGCTGTAGCCAAGTCTATTCTATTTCGCTGCTGGTGTAAATTATCGGCACTGGCGTAATCGTGTTGCTGCCAAAAATTTACACCCGCAGCAAAGTAAAATACACTTGGTTACGGCAATATTAGCTGTTTTTGTCTGTTTGGGCTTTGCGCCACCAGGTAGCTGCACCATGCAGGCCGCTCCCGTTTACGGCTCCGCCTGCGTTTATCCGAATACCGGATACTCTAAACCTCTCTATTTATTGCTTTTAATAAGTATATTTTTATGTGCTTTACTTCGTGTGCTTGATTTCATGTTTTAAAAATGATAACGCAGCAAAGATCAGACGTTGATGGTGCTGCAAGCGCATGCGACCTCACTTCGGCTTGCGTTTGGGGCCGCTGACATATAACGTCTTCCTGCTTGCGTACGCAAACGCACATAAGCGCTAGGGGTCCCAACGCCTTGCGTCTCCAAAACTAAAACTCTCTTTTATCTGGTTATAAAACCCCATACGGTTACCCTGAACGACCACTTGAAGCCACGTTCTGGAAATATTCTGGCCTGTCTCTAAAGAAAAGGGTCGTTTGCACCTGGACTGAAAACAAATCTTCAGTCATTTTGCAAGACGTAACCTTCTTTGATGTCAACGATGTTGCATTAGTAGTGCGTAATCGTGCGGGCTTTCATCGCTGGATGTTTGAACGCCGATAGCGTTAACGCAAAGTATCCGGCGTCGACTTCCCACGTCGGCGTCCGGCGTCAGACATCTCGTCGGCAAAAAAACAACAGCGAACCAGGTATACCCAGGTCTTCATGGGACGCATGAAATTGGCTGAACTAATTTAGTTTGTGAAGCTAAAATTCGTTGAGAAATCGTTAACTACGACTTGCACACAACCTACAGACATGATAGCTCTCGGATTGTAATTCGACTATACCAGAAAACACAATTCTGTTACGCGAAAACTCAAAGAAACCCCTTCACACACACTAACCGGCGCGGTGTTCACAGACCGGCCGCGGTGCGCGCCATGTTGCGAGTGCAGGCGCGATGCGTGTCTAGAGGTTCACGGAGCGGCGCACCCGGTTCCTTAAATTAACACCAGCCGGCGCTCGCCTCCGTCCAATTTTCGGGGTTTCGGGAATGGTGCTGAAATTGTCCTATTACGTGACATGAATGCCCACATACAGGATTTATATGGCTATACCGACAACAACGGGAAGTCAATGCTAGATTTTTGTGAGCAACATAACCTCGTTATCGTGGACACAGGGCTTAAGTGTGAAGGGCCGATCACGTGGGAAGTAGGAAACATGCAATCGACCATTGATTACTGTTTGACGACAGAAGGAATTCATGATAAGTTGAGAAATGGTCATTGATGAGAAAGGGCATAGCAGCTAGGACTGATCATAAACGCATCATTATGAAAATGGGATATGTAGTTGGGAAAGAGAGCAAGGAGCGCGAAATGGCCAGTCCAAATTTGAACGCTGAACAAATAGCAAATATAGTAACTAGAGTCGAGGAAGAACTTGGCAAATGGCCAAGTAAAGAGTGGGAATATGGTGAGCTTCTAAGTGTAATAACGACAGAAATACGGAAAGAGAAACAACATGTTCGTTAGAAAGGAAGAAAGAAACTGAAAAGCTGGTTGAACAGGGAGATACGAGAAGCAATTGCCGAACGACAGAAAGCATCTCGAGAGCACAGGCAGGCAAAGGAGGCGCATTTGCCGCAGGATGAAGTAACCAGTAAATGGGAAATATACAGGGAGAAAAAAAATCTATGATTGAAATACTGGGGCAAGCAAAATTAAAAGGTGAAAGTAAACGTTGGTTGTCAGAAATACGTGAGAAAAAAAAAGACAGCACCCAGAATATTTTGGAACAACATCAAACTGTTAGGCAGGAAGTCGACAACAATACAACATATCCTAGACGAAGATGAAAATAGACTGGAAGGAGAAGCTACAATAAATTATATCCGAAAAATAACAGCCGAATCTTTCCAAGCTAATGACGAGGTTGTATTTGAAGAAAAAAAGAGCATGAAAGAGACCCAAGTAGAAAAGAAGCTGGTGCTGACAAATTTAAACTGGAAGAAAGCGTAAGAGAAAATTCCTAAGTGCACAGCCACAGGCCTAGACGAGGTACACGTTAGGATGATTAATGAACTAGAACGAAAATGTAAGGAAGCTCTGGTGTAAGCAGTGGAAAAAACTTTAAGATAGACGAATATCCGACACTTGGTGACAAAGTAAAATGAACTTAATTTATAAATGTAAGGGGGAGAAAGAGGTCACCCGTATAGACCGTTGACCATTACATCGGTAATATACGGGCTAGCAATGCAGGCAAGCAAATTAAAGCTGCAATCATTAGCAGAGAATAATGGCATTTTGGGAGAGCTTCAGAATGGCTTCAGAATAGGTAGGCGTTTGGATGATAAGTTGTTTGTTCTTACTCAGTGTATTGAAATATCAAAAGCAGAAAGCAGACCGTTGTATGTGGCGTTCTTAGACATCACAGGAGCCTACGACAACGTAGACCGCAACATTTTATGGGATATTCTGGAAGGGGAAGACTTAGGTGACGATTGTCTACAGCTTTTGAGGGAGATTTACCTAGAAAATACCATTTGCATTGAATGGCAAGGGAGGAGGAGCGAGGAGAAAGTTCATATCAACAAGGGACTGAGGCAGGGGTGCCCTTTATCCCCGCTGCTGTTTATGATGTACATGGTGAGGATGGAGAGGGCGCTAGAAGGAAGTTATATCAGGTTTAATCTTTCATAAATACAGGCGGGTACAGTATTTGAACAGCAGCTCCCAGGTTTATTTTACGCGGACAACATTGTGTTGCTAGCTAAGATGCAAAGTTATTTGCAACGTCTGGCTAATATCTGTGGACAGGAAGGCAGGAGTTTAGGTTTGAAATTTAGTGTTAGAAAATCAGGTGTTATGGTATTCTATGAAAACAATGAACAGACAGTGGAGATACAGGACCAGGAAATACATCTGGTAACAGATTATAAATATCTTGGTATATGGATGAATGAAGGCAATAGATATATGGAATCAAAGGAAAAATCAATAACGGCAAAGTGGAAGAGAAAGACAGCCATAATGAAGCACAGATCACTATGTGGATTCAATAGGTACGAGGTCCTGCGAGGTATGTGGAAAGGTATAATGGTTCCAGGACTTACTTCTGGAAATGCTGTTGTTTGCTTTAAATCAGGGGCACAATCAGGACTCGACGGGAACCAATGGTCAGTGGGTCGCCTCGCATTATGCGCTCACGGGAAGACTACAAATGAAGCTGTGCAGGGTGATATTGGCTGGACTAGTTTTGAAGTGAGGGAAGGTCGCAGTAAAATTGAGTATGAAGAACGGCTGAGGAATATGGTGGAAAGTAAATGGGGCTGGGAGAGTGTTCAGGTATCTGTACAGGAAAAAAACATATATTCACAGTGGAAGAAAAGAACTAGGCAGCTTACCAGCAAGTATGCAGCCTCTAGGGTGAGCAACACAGCCACAAAGAAGGTGAAGTGGAAAGTCAGAGAGGGTGAAATATTCTCATGGGTGGCGGCAATGGAAAAGAAAGCTGCCATGAGTAACTACTTAAGAGGAAAAAGCAAAATCAGGAAAGAAACCATTTATGATGACTCAAAGGGAAGCTTATTACTTTTTGAAGCGAGATTGGGATGCCTTAGAACACGCACCTCTAAAGCTAGATATAAGACGGAAGAAGAAGCATGTGCATGATGCGGTAAAGCTGGGGAAACTATGGAGCATGTTTTATTAGAATGTGCAGACGTCTACCCAGTGGTCGATTTAGGCGCCACTGGCCTCCTTGAAGCACTTGGGTTCAGCGAGAGCAGTGGAGAGAGAGAGAGATAAAACTTTATTGCGTCTTTGATGGGGTTAAGGGGTGGCCGGGCTCGAGAGACTAACCCCAATACCCCCCTTAGACGGCGGCCAGTCCTTGCTTTCTGGCGGCGTCTTCGGCCATCCGGACGGCCCAGAGCTGCTCCTCTGGGTCCAAGCTGAGCAGCAACGTCTCCCACTGCTCGGCCGTACTAATGATGCGTGTGTTAGTGCGGGAGGTGTTGGTAGATGAGGCTTTGGGGCATTGCCAGATAATATGATTGAGGTCAGCGCGGGCCTTGCACGCTTTGCATAGTGGGGAGTATGCATCGGGGTACATGCGGTTGTAAAGCACGGGGATCGGAAAAGTTCGTGTCTGAAGGAGTCGCCAAGTGGTGGATTGAGACTTATTCAGTGTTTTGTGTGCTGGGGGGTAGCGTAAGCGCTGTCTGCGGTAGTGCAGGAGAATTTCTCTGAACGTAATCATTCGGTCCCGCGCGCGACCGCGATGCAGAACAGAGGGCTGGTCGGGATCGGAAGACGCAGGAGAAGGATGATGCGCCCTTTGTGCGAGAGCTCGGGCGGCATCATGGGCGGCTTCGTTTCCAGCCAGACCCGAGTGAACAGGGGTTCAGATGATCTGCACGCGGCGTTGCCTTGAGGCAGGAGCGCCAGAGAGAATCTTCTGCGCTTGGGGTGCTATCAGTCCTCTTGCGTAGTTACGAATGGACGTTTTTGAATCGCTGATCATGCAGTGTGCATTGGTAGCTGCGTAGGCCAAAGCGATGGCCGTTTCTTCTACTTCGGGTTGCGTGGCGAATATTGATGCGGCCGCGGAGAGGCGGTACTGCGAACCCGCGTCTGCGACGATCGCCATGGCGTTTTGGATGGGGTACTCTGCTGCTTCCACATAGGTTACGTCAGCGGCTTGGTCGTAGCGCTTTTGTAGTTGTTTAGCTCTTTCTGCACGTCGCTCCGAATTTTGTTCAGGGTGCATATTGAGAGGTATGGGCGGGATAACTAGCCAAGCACGAATGTTTGGAGGGATGGGTACTTTTGGTCCGAATTGGGTGGGGTAGGTTATGCCTAGGGTGCCTAGAATGTGCCTGCCCGCGGTGGAATTGGCAAGTCGTTCGTATTGGCTAATACGGTGCGCTTCAATAAGTTTGTCTATGGTGTTATGAATGCCGAGAGTGTCCAGTTTCTCGTTAGAGGTGGTGATGGGAAGATGTAGGTCTTGTTTATAGGCCCTCTTGATCATGGTATTGAGTTTGAGCTTCTAAGTTGTATTGAGGCTAAGGTACGGGGCGACATAGGTGATCCTGCTCAAATGTTAGGCGGTTACCAGGCGTATAAGGTTGCTTTCTTTCATGCCGTGATGTCGATTTCCGATGCGTGTAATGAGGCAAGTGGTTTGGTGTACATGATTATCTAATAGCTTGAGTATCTCTGTGTTTCTGCCGTTGTGTTGGATGCGTAAGCCAAGGATACGAATGCTAGGTTCCGTAGGTATGCGTTGCTGGTGCACGTGGAGTTCTATCTCGGGTGGGTGAGGGTCTGGACGTCGACCTCCCCAATTAGGCTTGTACAGAAGGAGCTCCGATTTCTGTGGGGAACACGCCAGGCCGCGCGGTTCTACGTGTGCAACGACCTCGTTGATGGCTTGCTGCAGTGTGTCTTGGATGTCCCCGTCGCTGCCCCCGGTGAACCACAGGGTGATATCGTCTGCGGAAAGGCTATGCTTGAGGTTGGGGATGCTAGCTAATGCAGGCGGTAGTCCGAGCAAGGCCACGTTAAACAGAAAAGGGGATAGAACCGATCCTTGCGGCGTGCCTTTGCTGCTGAAGTGAATAATTGGCGAATGCAACCCTCCGATGGTAATGGTGGCCGTGTGACGTGTAAGAAAAGTATTCACGTAGTTATATGTTCGATGTCCAACCAGAAGTTGTGTCAGTTGGTTCAGTATGGCCTCATGCGTTACGTTATCGAAGGCCTTGGTTAGGTCTAGCCCCAAGGTGGCTCTGGTGTCCAGCCTGGAGCTTTTGTCGCCATCAATAATTTGGTGCTTGAGCTGAATCATGATATCTTGAGTAGAAAGTTTCGGGCGGAAGCCAACCATGGTATTGGGGAAGAGGTCGTTGTCGTTCATATGTCTGTGTAAACGTGTGAGGATGATGTGTTCGAGTACCTTTCCGACACATGAAGTCAGGGAGATAGGGCGGAGGTTTTCGAGTAGGAGGCGCTTCCCGGGTTTGGGAATCATAATAATTTTGGCTTCTTTTCATTGTGAGGAGAGGTTTCCAGTTCCCAATATGCGTTAAAATAAGCTGTGGGGGCTAGTATAGAATCCTCATCTAGGTTGCGAAGCGTTTTATTGGTAATGCCATCAGGTCCCTGGGCTGAGTTAGGCCGCAGTGCGAGGATGGCTTCACGTACTTCTGCTGCTTGTATGGGCGCGTCCAGGTGGTCGTTAGCGGTGCCTGTGTATGCTGGAAAGGGTGTAGTAGGTTGTGGTCCTATGTATCGGTCTATCAATTCTTGAAGAACTTGTGCGTCCGTCCGCGGATGGGTGTGAATAATTTTTTGAAAATTGTGCTATTGTGTGTTCTTGCTGTTAGCCGGTTCGAGGAGGCAACGGAGGACATTCCACGTTTTGGGCAAGTTTGGTTGCCGCTCCATGCTGTCGTATGTGCTGTGCCAATTTTGACGAGTAAGTTGTTGTGCATAGTCTTCCATGTGAAGGGTGAGAGTACTAATACGTTTCCTGAGCGTTCGGTTGAGCTTACGTTTGTATCTGCGTTGCAGGCTGGCGAGGGCTTCCCACATATGCAGTAACTTGCTCTCTGCCTCCTGCAGATTGGCTTCCTCAGGCACCAATTTAGTGGCATTGCTCGCGTCTTGCAGCAAGGATGCGACCCAATCTTCGAAAGGGGGTTGGGTACCCGAGGAATAGGTGAGGGCTCTGCCCTGCCGGAAAGCGTCCCAGTTCGTTATGCGGAGTTGACGGCCCTTAGGCTTTCGCGGGCCCGCTCTAACTGTTGTTTGGATTAAGTGGTGGTCACTGCCCAAGTTGTCTTGTGTGTTGATCCAGTCTGCTCGTGGAATTCGTTTTGCGAATGTGAAGTCCGGAGTAGTGTCTCTGCTAACGCTGTTTCCCATACGAGTGTGAGAAGTTGGATCCGTGACAACAGTAAGACCTAGATTCGGTGCGTCAAGTCATAGTTTTCTTCCCTTTCGGCGGTCCATTGGGTATCCCCATGCCACCACAGGGGCGTTTAGGTCCCCTACGATGAGCAGAGGAGCTCCCCTAGCGACTTCATCTGCTTTGGTGAAGTGTCGTAGAAACCTATGTTGTTTGGGGCTGCTGTACACATTGAGGAAGAAGAGGCTCTGTTGGCTCTGTTGCTTGCGCCTTGCAGACGGGATGATCTCCAGAAAAATGTGTGCTGCTGTATCAATGCCTGTGTGATGCTGTATAACCGGAATGTTTCGCTTAACTAGTGTGGTTACTTGGGGCCTGCGGTTATCATCGCAAACTGCGGTGTATGCCGCGTATCCCGACGGCTTAGCCGCTTCTCCGGTCTCTTGTAATGCGATAACACCGGGGGAAGTTTGTGGTGCGAGAGAGGTAATGTATTGCTCTAAGTGTGCTCGTTTTCGCCGTAAGCCCCGGCAGTTCCACTGCCAAATGCAGTAGGTAACACGTTCTGAATTACTCGCAGCCATCTTTGTCGGGACGCGAGTACGGATTCTTTAGGGGACCTGCTCTGGGACGGAGTAGGGTGTTTTCCAATTCTGTCAAACGGGTGTTGTGATTTTGAGCCAAAGTCGCGACCATGTCTTGAAGCAGTTCGCGCGTGTCGTCCATGTTTTCCTGTCGCTGTTGTTCTCTTGCCACAAAGGCTTGCTCAATTCTGGGCAGTAGTAGCGTTTCTAGCTTCGCCGTAAGGAGGTTGTCCATTGCGCGTTCGAGAGCCTTTGCAATGGAGGCGTCGAGCAATGTGGCAAGCTTACAGTCTAATGCTTCGTTGAGGCTGCGTTCTATCCGCTGTTGCAGCTCAGTGAGAGCCTCACAGTTGCCATTTTCTTCTGAAGCGTCTACTGGTTTTGCCACTTTTGAGATTTGTTCGAGAGCTTTGCGTTTGTGCGGGGTTGGCTGTTGGGTGGTTTGCGGGCAATCTATTGCAGGGACAGGAAGTATGTCTGCATTTGATGGTAAATGTTTGGGTTGTGTGTCTGCAAGTCGTGATTTGAGCTTAGCGTTTTCTGTCTTGAGTTCTTGTATCTCAGCACGTAAGGATCGGAGCTCCTGCATGAAGCTGTGCGTGGTAGCGTCACTAACTGTGTTCGCTGGGGTTGCTATAGGTTGTGTGGTGTGACTTGTGTGGGAGACAATGCTGGCCCAGCTTACCTTGGGGGGTGCGTCTTGCACTTTAACTGTGGTCGTTCTAAGGCTTGCGTCCTTGCTGCTGCGCCGGTGTTGAATCCGGTCCGCTCCGGGAGTGACTGCGTCCTTGTGACTGACTGCGACCTCGGGAGCGGCTGCGTCCACGAGACCAACTGCGTCCTGAGAGAGAGAACAACTTCAGTGAAAGTGCCTGCAGAGTCGGTTAGGCTCCCTCCACGCTGGGAGGACTAGCTTTTATCGCGACGCGGCCACTACGTCAGTCTCGTGCATTGTGTTCCTCAAGGTCTTGGTTCCTCGCTACTTCCGCGGATCCGAGAGGGCCGCCGCCCCCTTCCTTGGGGTGCTGCCTCCCTTCTCCTCGGTTTCGTGAGGTCGCTGCCTCTCTAGAGCTGCCGAGACCTGCTGGACGGCCTTTAGTTGTATATCTTGGTCATAGCTCCTCGTTGCAGCCTCTAGCTGCGGCGGGATCGTCGTCTTCTCGTTGTTTCTCGTGGATTTATACTACAGTCCCAAAGGATGTGAGCCGCAGTGGCTCTCTCCTTAGCGCACAGTCGACACACGTCACTCGCGTACACGCTAGGACACTCGTGCTTAGCTAGCACAGGAGTGAGCAGGGACCCCGTCTGTAATTGCCTGTATAACACTGCCTCCTTCCGGGTAAGCCCCTGATGAGGTGGCGGCATAGTCTGTCTGTTAAGTCTGTACCACTTCACTATTTCGTTGAAGGTGGTCATCTTGTCCTTGGCACTGCACCGCGACCAACACGCGCAGCAAGGGTGACAGGGGTGATCAGCCAGCGGATTTACTGTGTCACAGCTCTTGCATTTCTTCTGGGTTGGAGTGGGGCATACATCGGCCCTGTGGCCGACGGTTCCGCAGATGTCGCAGACCTCGATGCGCTTCTTATGTAGATAGCATTTGTATTCTGCTCCGCGGTGGTAGACATGGTACAGTACATGCTTTCCGTCGAATACGATGAGCACTGAATTAGTATTGCCCATGCGTCGGGCCTGCAGAATCGTAGGGTTCTTGTAAACGAGACTGTTGGTAATGTCTTCTTCCGTGTCTTATGAAGGGATGTTATGTATGACTCCTTTGGCTGTGTCCTCCGGCGGAGTGACGTATGCTGTGGCAGCGTAGCGGATTGCTCCAATGGGGAGACTGCGGATGCGGCAGTATTTTTCGGCGTTAGACATGATTGGTGTGCTAACTACAATGACGTTATTATCCGTGCATGAGCGGTAAATGTCGTCCTCTGCTTCTTTGGTTGTAATGCCTGTGATCTGTAGTATTGAGTCGCGTATCTGGGCGTCTCCTAGTTTGGACACGTTGAAACCGTCTCTTGGGCGTATGACGATCCCGATAGCGTTCTTCGCAAGTCGTGGTTGCCGTGGCGCGCATCGGCGTAGTGCGGACTGCTCGGTACTTTCGGTGCGTGTGCTTGCTGTTGCACGGACGGATCCGTGTATGAGTAGGGATGATGCCTGCGTAGTCTGTCGTTGCTTACGGTGGCTGACAAGCCACCCTGCTTCAACGATAACTTCTTCGTGGGCTATTTCCATGCCTTCAACCTCTACTACGACCATGACGAGAAGAGGGGCTGCGCTTACTTGATCTCATGGGGGTGAGAGTCGTTGGGCGAAGTCCTCGGGAGCCGGAACTGCGACAGCGACGCGGCGCACCTTCGTAGCTGCGGCGCACCTGTCTCTCGGCCAGACGGAGCAGCTGAAGATCGTGTTAGGGTTAGCAATCTTGTGGTCGTAGAAACCCTTGTCCTGGGTCCCTGGCGTCGGGACTGGTCTTGATCGGTAGCGGACCACTTCCGGAAGCTGGTTCCGACGTTAGTTTGGGTCCAGCGGTGATTGTTTGGCCACAATAGTTTGAAATATACGGAGCCCATACGCGGCGCGTGCACTCCGTCAGCGGCGTCGTCGTCTTCCCGAGAGCAGTGGAAAAGTAAACAAGTCCGCAATAGGCATTATTAAGAGGCGATTAGAGGATCGGTGGAAAAAGAGTAGGAAAACGACAAAAAATGGAGACGTACAAAAGCAAAGTTCGCAATAGGGGGTCAGAAAATGTGGTTGTGGGAGTTCATAGTCTTTTTTTCTGTTTCTTTGTGTTCTTTAACTTGGACGGGACATCGGGCAGTATTATAGCAAGAGCATGGTGGCGCAACCCACCACCCCATTTCAAAGGGGACGCTCATAACATCCATCCATCCATCTCGGCCGACACAAGAAGCCGTGGTTCCACCACAAAGCTCGCCTTCATGCGTAGCGTTCGCGGCAAGCGTTTCCAGGTAAATATTGCGTTTAGACACGCTGCAATTGCTGGGAAGCATGAGAAGCAGTCAGGGATCTGAAACTAGAGAACCTATGCACAAGAAGAACGCTGGAAACGTTTCTATCAGAACACTCGCATAGGAGTAGATGATAACTTCCAACTATTTTTGCTTTACTGAAACAACACATGTTAGTTTCTTTCTATTTCACAATTCATTAGTTCGTTTTTGCTGACCCCTACCAACCCGTGATTCTGGCGCAAAACTTCGCAAGGCTGTGCTTTTACGTCGTGCGGAATGGCGTTATTCACTTCAATGCGGTGACTTCATCCGCGTTTTTTTTTTCGCTTCCGTGTTTGTTCTATAGGCGTTTTTGACTGGTTCATTCGGAGCAGGATTTCTTGCTCCGCGGCAACGAATCCGAATTTCACTGGTCGATCTGGAGCGAGTTCGCGCGTTCCACTGGTCGTTTCGGATCAACTCGCTCCGCGCCGGATCGCTCTCACTTGCTCCGCCGCCAAGTATTCGGGCAGAAATAGCTCGCATCGCTTCCTTCTTGAAGTGAAATCGGTACCCGGTTGGTACGAACAACATTGTGTTGCTTCGCAAGACGGCTGCGTTCGGTGCTGCTGCAGAGCTCGCGTTTAGCCACGAGCGCTCGGACGACAACGATTACGAGGTGACGCAGGTGCTGTACGAAGCTGTCTATGCACGTTGTCCATGCAAAATGATTGCGGGCGTGACATGGAAATGACGGACTCTGCTACTGCCGCGGTCAAATTACGCACGGGGTGCGGCGACTTTGGTTGCTGTGGAAACGTACAGAGCGGAAGTCGGGCATGGTTTCCGGTGCCGGTTTCTGTCACGTGCACGTAGTCTTCATGTGTGATCCCCCGCGGAGCGTTTTTGCGCTCCGCTGGCCGATTCGGATTTGTGAAACGCGAGCGCTCGCTCGAGGATTTCGGCGGCCGTTCCAGATCGACCAGTGAAAAACGCCATAAGTGTGGCGTGCGCTTCACTACAAATTTTGCCTGACCTAGAGCCCGGAATTCATTGCTGAAAGGTGTGAGTGGAGGCTTTTTGTTATCGTGCAAGTTCACGCTCTTCTTGACGATAAATGCGGAGCGCTCTGCGAAGAAATGTCGTGTTAATATGTTCGTTCACTCTCCGTAACACAGGCTATGAGTGTCGGACGGGCAGAAAAATGAGTAAGTCGAATGTTTTCGAAATGATAATGTGGGCAATGTTGTCTTGTCTGATAACTCTTTGATATGAATATCCATGGTGTCGCACGGAATTGCGAATGATTCTCTGAAAGTATATCGCATATGTTGCTGTACATTACGACTGTGTGCTGGCAGTGGTACTTTTCATCCATTGAAACGTGTTCTGTTTGGTCAGTTGTATTGGTTGCATTATTCTAGACAAATAAAGGTGAAGTTGCTTTTGAAACCTCCATGACACTGTCATTTATTTCTTCCTATTCGCTCACCTTCCCAAGGAACCTACTTGAGCCGTTGCCGTAAATATTAGACTAATTATGTTCACACTAGGGCTTACGCCATTCCCATAGTTTAATGACACGCCGGCGCTTAAGCTGAGGCCAGTTCCAAGCCAGCGTCAGCCTCAAAACAAAAATAATTGCTGGCGTAGCGTTCCAAATGCCGGGGGATAAAGGAATTCAAACATTCGCACCAAGCAGCCTAAGGTATACGTCACTGCCATTTCAGGTTGTGACGCACTATTTATTTCTCATTTTTCTGCTTACTGTTAGTCGTCCCCTCGATACGTAGATGGTGACGCTTGCAACGAGCCGCCATTTTCTTGATATGTGGGCTTCTATGGAAGCTTCGCTACTGGCTTACATACACCTTGGTATAGCTCTGTTTCCAAGTTGAGATCAGCGGCTTCACCTCTCCACATTGCTGCTGGGGCACACTAAGCACACTGTACCGAGGACACTGTACCAAAACACTGCTTTAACGGGCCACCAATGTTTCGAATGAGTGCCATAAATTCATACGTTGTTAGAAGGGACTACCCTCTCGGCACAGTCAATTGAAACTTGTTAATACTCGGCCGATATATTAGAATAAGATTTGCTAAACCCTTGCCCATTAAGTTACTCATTCGCATTGCCGTGAAGTTCCACAGAATGGTGATGGTACAATGTCCAGAATACCTGAGTATGTGCATGCTACAAGGCACGAAAGTTTTTTTTTTCTTTCTTTAACGTAACACAAAGACATGTGTATGCTTGCTGTTACGTGGTCCAAGGAAGAAAATCTGACAATAAAAGCTATCACTCAATAAATTAGGAACCTATTGCTACGTTTCAGGAAGTAAAAATGGAAGATATATTTCAAAATTGCTCCTGAAAAAAAAAATCTATACCAAATATGGATGGATGGATGGGTGTTATGCGCGTCCCTTTCGGAAGGGGGCGGTGGGTTGCGCCACCAAGCTATTGCTACTATGCTGCCTAATGTCGTACCTTGGTTAGAAAAGAAAAAAAAAGAACTCCATGATGCGTTCGCATAACCAATTTTCTGACCCCCTATTGTGAACTTTGTTTTTCTACACCTCCGTTTTTTGTCATTTCCCTACTTTTCTTACACCAATATTTCAATCGCCTCTTACTAATCTCTATAGCACACATGTCTGCTTTCCCCCTGCTCTTCCTGAAGGCAAGGGCTTCAAGGAGACCGGTGGTGCCCCGTGGCGTAGCCAGAAATTATGTTCAGCCACGGGGGCGGGGGGGGGGGGGGTGCAGGATTCTCACGTTGGAGCTCTGCCTGCTCCTTACAGAATTTGGCGAGGAATCAAATACATGAATAAAACTGCATTGCCACTGCTAAATATGCTGCAAACGAATTCTTGGACGCTACGCACTGTCAAGACGAGTAAAATATGTATTTTTTCATGCAATAATATCTTCGTATGTACCAAAATTTCTGCCATTAACCGATATCAATGCTTACACGTTTTTTTGTCAATTTATTAAGTAAAGAAAATATCACATGAACTGTAGAACTATATCAGTCTGAAATCAACAAAGCAGTGCATGCTGCTGATATGATAAATGTAAAGGCTGTGAAATGAACGAGTTGAAGACAAATATTTTAATGAAACTTTGTAACTCAAGAACCTTGTTTACATTTTTGTACATAAGCAACGGCCAGGGGAAAATGTCAATGACGCTATCCTTCGTTCTAATAGATTGCGCAGGAGCAGCTGTCACCGGTCATGTATTGTAATTTCACCGAAGTTATAGACGGAACAGAGATCAAACATGAAAAACAGGAGTTCTGCAGAATATACATTAGAAATGCGAAGATACAATGGAATACACAAAAACAAAGATACAGCTTCATAAAGGGCAAAAAAAGCGTCATTGAAAACAAAATTCACTGCATGTATCCATAAAACCTCGCAACAAGATGTTTAAATATACGTGTAAGCCTCCAATAAATTTACATATGTAAGCAAAAGTCACTGTACACAAGGTGTCTCAGCTAACTTTAGCCAGTGTTTGAAAAATATGCCAATGCCCTCTAAGACGACGCGACCAAATGCATGTTGCTTGCTTTTGTATTTAGTGTGTTGCACTATTTTTTGTATTTCACTTAATCAGATTTTTAGTCAAGATTAATTAACGAAGTCTGAAGTAACGTAGCTAAGAAAAAAGTTCCAATTAGTAAGTTGCCGAGCGCATTGCAAAACGTCCGATAAACAGTTTGTCTTTCTAATAATTAAGTATTAGTGCATTTCAGCTTAGTTATGATGCCTGCGAAATACAAAACACCACGTGACATGCCCGCTAGTACGTCGTGATTGAAGTGCTCCCAAACGTTCCGCGCACAGCCATAGGCGCGTTGCCGCTTAAAAGGCGACGGGGCAGCGACGTAGGCGTTGGCTGTGCCATTTACGCCAGCGATGTGCTCCCCTCGCGACAGTTCGTTATAGCGATAAGCAAAGGCCGCGGTTATCGCTTGTGCTTCCGGAAGCATCAGGTTCATCATTTCTCGATAGCTGTAAGGAAATTGAACGTCCCTAAATAAGAAGAAAAACTCAGGTTCAGAAAGCTGAAAATGGTAGAATAAGTGTATCTTAAATGGCCAGAGGCCATTTTTCGCTGAATTTACGTTTAGTTTTCATGCGCTCTCCCAGAAAGTGCTCCAAGAGGTCAACTTCTGCAGCGATAGAGCACTAGGATCTTCTGAGAAGGCTTGCTATCGCTGCCTTGAGCATCGTCGTGAAATGCTGTGGTAGACTTCAATTATGTTCCCCTGCAAAGATTCTGATGTCGTTGTTGCCGTCGTCTATACGTGATCCTTAATATAGCCCCCCCCCTCAAAAAAAAAAGTCAGGAGGGTTGAAGTCGGGTGACCTTGCCGGGCACAGGACAGGCCCGTTTCTCCCTATCCATTGCCCTGGGAAGGTAACATCAAGCCATGCTCGTGCTTGACTGCAGTTGTGGGCTGGGGCCCCGTCGCGCTGATCCCACATTGCGTCAAGCCGGGCTAGTGGCATGTTGCAGCAGAAGGCTTCAACCGGCTCTTTTAGGAACTCACATACCTATTGCCGGTCAGAGCATGGTTAAAGAACACTGGGCCAATGACTGTGATGTCATATATTCCGCAACTAACGTTCAAAGACCACCGATATTGGTTGCGGGTCTTCCTAGCCAGTGAGGATTTTGCTCACTCCAATAGTGTGCGTGGTGGACATTTACGTAGCAATTTCGGGAAAAATTCTCCTCGTCAGTCCAGAGCATCTTGGTGAGAAAGTCAGAATATTGCTCCTCCTCAATGAAAATCCAATTCGCAAAGTCGAGTCTCTTTTGAAACTCTCTTGACTCCAGGTATTAATGCAACTGTAGATGATAGGGGTGCATTCCAGCTATCTTCAAAATTCTCCAGGTAGTTGCGTTGGACGCACCGAGCTGCGCCGCACGCTGCGTGTGCCAGAACGTGTGCATTAGCCGCCATGAAAGACAAAACGTTGGAGCGAACGTCATTATCTAAGATTGAAGCTCTCTGCCTCTTTCTTGTGAAGCTTCTAGTTTGCATAAGCGACTCGTAGATGTTGAATATTGTCATCCGGCTCAGTCGCGTACCCTGGTACCAGCTTCGAAATATTCTTGCAGCCTGCCGTCTCTATCCGTTTGCAGCTCTACGACAAGGATCATGTGTGCTTTTTCCTCGTTACAAAAAGGCATCCCGAAATTGTTCGCGCCCTAAGAGCCGATGCACGATAGTCTGTTTTCGCTGTCTAGAACTATCACCTACCACCACTAGCACGTCCGTCAGTCGCTTTACGCAGCGCAAGTGATAAGGGTTATTACCTTAAATCGAACAGCCAACGATTACGTCGCTGCCCTGTAGCTTTTTTAAGTGGCGGCGCACCTATGACTCTCTGTGCGCAGAATGCTTGGGAACAGTGCAGTCAAGACGCGCAAGCGGGCATGTCACGCTGTCTTTTTTGTATATCGCGGGCATCTACAGCAAGCTGAAAAGCACTAATACCTAATAGATAGAAAGACAGAAACTGTTTATTCGAACGTTTTGCAAGCCGCTCGGCAACTTTCTAACTGGATTCTTTTTTTCTAGCTTCGTTGCTTGAGCAATTGCTTAATTATTCTTGACTAATTATCTAAGTAAGCAAAACACAAAAGGAACGTGACACATTGCATACAAAAGGGGGCAACATGCATTTGGTCGCGTCGTCATAAAGTGCATCGGCATATTTTAAAACTCCGGCTCAATTTCGCTGAAACACCGTCTATAGTGCGTCAAACGAGGCAAATCAACATGTTGCGCAATCACAGATTTACAGATCACAGAACCCTAAGGTCCGCACTCCCCCCTCCCTCCACTCGCTCCGATGCATCGCGCGCAATGGGTGGCGGAGCGCTTCCTCCCCGCTTTTCTCCGCCGCGCACAAAAGACTGGCCCACCATCGTGGGCTCACGCCATGCCCCTCCTACGCTTTCACTTGCTCATGAGGTATGCGGTGCGCGGTGACTATTTTATTACCTCTGAACTCCATACGAACATGACGGCGATGACAGTAATGTGCCACGAGTGTCCATATAATTGCTATCTCAATAATATAGTAAGAGTATCCGGCAACTGAAGAGTGCCGTGGCCCATTTTGTTCTTCAAAAGCAGTAACAAAATCGAACTTTCACCATGCGACGATTCGCTGCGGCACAATAATGTCTTTTTTTTTTGTGAGGCGGGGGCACGAAAATGAAAAGTACGCAAAGGAAAGCAGGTTGGCCACAATCGAATGCCTGCTTTGGGCACTTAATGTATACAGAACCAATAGCCAAGAAAACGTGAGACGCTTGGTCCATAAAAAACCATATTCATGCTGCTGGTCATCCTACACTGGCGAGACAAAAGACTTTTCGGAAGGGTTGCGATAACATCAAAATGAAGGTGATGCTCTCAAGCGAACACGTTGCAATACGTCGAGTCCCCGCAGTGGCGACGGCGAGCGACCGTTGCTTCTTTTTCTCGTCTGCTACCCAGAAAGCGTCCAGAACTCTCTGAAGCCAAAGTCCACTCGGCCAGAGAAAAACGAATGCGCACCAAAGTGCGCCGCGTGGTTGTCAAGGCAACACGTGAGAAACGCATGACCTGTGGCTGGCTCTGGTAACCCGCGGTTAGTGAGAACAAGAAAATTGTAGAGGCTCACCATGTCCTCGTGAATAAAAGTCAAAGTAGAAAAAGAAATAAGAACGTAGTTACTTTTGCTGGCTTTATATAGTGTCTCGACATGGATGCTTTGGCGCAGGTGAAAAAATGTTGATATTCTTTTCTGTGACATGACGGCACAACTGAACCTGAGCACAATAAATATGAGCACAAATGAGCCCCAAATACTTCACATGATGGAATGAACAGCCTAAGAGAATTTATGGAAGGTATTTTCGAGAAGAGGACAATATCTTTCTAATGGGCGACTTTAACTTACCAACGGTAATTAATTGGAGCTCATACTCACCCGGGGAGGTAGACGTGGCTAGTTGAGAACAGCTTTTGGACTTGGCGTTCTCTTATGATTTAGAGCAAATTGTAGGAGAAACCACCAGACTGTGTGGTACAACTTCATTTATTTTGGATCTTATTTTAGCGCCCCATTGGTTGGTAGAGCTTTTGACGGACTGCCATGTAGAGGACGGAATATCAGACCACAAGATTCCAATAGCTATTTTCAGTATGTCTCCATCCTCCTCACTGAGTAGCCCAAAGAGCAGAGTTTGGAATTTTCAATCCGCAGATGATGCGAGTGTCTTACATTATCTCGAAAGCTCCTTTGATGCATTTACCTACTTGAATCAATCGGATGTGAGCATTGATGATTTGTGGAATTTCTTCTACAGTGTAGTAACTCATTGCATGGATAAATTTGTTCCTAAGAAGAATAAAAAAATCTGAAAGGCAAATCCTTGGATGAACCGAAAAATCATTCAGGCAAAACGGAAAATTAAAAGAAAACGGAAAGCATGTTCTCAAAATAAGTACACAGATGATGAAACTTCAATTCGAAAAATGAGGCAAGAATTGAAGTGGCTAATTAAGGAGGCAAAAGACAAATTTTACAATGTAACATTGAAGAAGTTCCTCTCAGAAGCCCCAGCTACGTTTTGGTGATATGTAAATCCGCCCAATAAGCAGTGCTGTTATGATCCCGAAATTAATGATGCTGAAAGGGCTGATCAGTTTAATCTTTTATCTTTGTCGGTTTATACAAAGGATGATGATGCAGTGCCTAGCGTATGCGAATTCTCTGCCCACCCTCCCATTTCGAATATTGAGATAACTGAGGAAGGGGTTCTCAACCTTTTGCTCAATATAGGCACTAAAAGGAGCCCTAGACCTGACGGTATTCCTAACGAATTCTTAGTGAGGTATGCTGAATGGGTGCCTAAGTTCCTTACAAAAATATTTTATTCCTCAATATTGAATGGTTTTTTTCCCTACCGCGTGCAAACTAGCGAGAACAATACCAGTTCATAAAACCGGGAACACTTCAGACATTAGCAATTACCGACCAATTTCCCACAGAAGTACATGCTCTAAACTTCTGGGACATATCATATCCAAACACCTGTCACAATACCTTGAAATATATAACTTGTTATCCCCTGTGCAGCATGGATTCCGTAAAGGACTATCTACGATCACTCAATTAGTTGAATTGGTTCATGACATTTCACAAACGATAAATTCCCGGGGACAGATGGACCTCATTTATTTGGGTTTTGCCAAAGCATTCGATAAAGTTTCCCACTTCAAACTTTTGTTCAAAATTATCACTTTGTTTAAGAAATCTAACCTCACAAATTGGCTTACATCGTACTTACAGTGCCGTCAGCAGTAGGTTAAAATAAACGCGCATAGGTCGAACCTGCAACCTGCGTTATCTGGAGTACCTCAGGAAAGTGTGCTAGGACCCCTTCTATTTCTTGTTTTCATTAATGATCTGACACACCACATTTCTGTTCCAATAAGACTATTCGCTGACGACTGTGTTGTTTATAATAGTATAGTATCTTCCAGTGCGCAAATTAAATTGCAGTGCAACATTCATAACATAATGAAATGGTGTTCTGACTGGCAAATGGTTATAAATCTAACTATATCAGTAAGCATGTCTATTACAAGAAAAAAGAAGATCCTGCAATTTCCTTATTGTATACAAGGCAACAAGCTTAAAAGGTAGAGGAGCACAAATATTTGGGATTATTATTTAGAAGTGGCTTAAGATGGAATAGGCATGTAGAGGAAGTAAGTAAGAAGGTGAATAATGCGCTTTGGAGCCTAAGATGAAATTTACACAAAGCAGCCTCTGAAGTTAAAAACTTGGCCTATAGAACACTGGTCAGACCAATCATTGAGTGCGCGAAAATTGTCTAGTACCCTTACACAGAGAAAAACCGTAAGAAACTGGAAAGAATTCATTGGTTAGCTTCTCGATTCATCTTCAACAAATATGGTCGACTGCACTCCCCTTCTAAAGTATGCCAGCTTCCAAATCTTTCCAATTTATAATTAAGGACTAAGTATGATCGGCTGAAGTTCTTGTTCCTTATTATCCATAATGAATTAAAAAAAAGGACGAGCTATTTTGAAATTTCTACTAATGAATCTTCTAGACATCGCCACAGCATGTATATTCCCCCTCCTGTAACCCGCAATGACACACTTAAATATAGCTTCTTTCCCAGAACGATAAAAGAGTGGAACATGCTTCCCGATTTCGTAGTTCAGTCTACCTCCTTAAATAATTTTCTGAGTAATTTGCATGCCATAATTTATTCCGAGAGCGCGGTGCGTTAATTATCTGACTTTCTAAATCATCTGATTTTATGATTTCCTTGTTATATGTGTATGTTGTTCCTATTTTACAAGCATGAAGGTACATTGATTGGTTTTTCTGCTTGCTCTGTTACAATGTATATGCAATGCAATTTCTCTTTTGTACGTTGCATTCAGATGTACGCCCTGCCTGATTAGATGTGTTGACATTGTTTGTTTTAATATTTTTTCTCCACTTTGTAACGGCCCTAAAGAAAGGGCTGACAGTATCAATAAAGAAAGAAAGAAAGAAAGAAAGAATGAAAGAAAGAAAGAAAGAAAGAAAGAAAGAAAGAAAGAAAGAAAGAAAGAAAGAAAGAAAGAAAGAAAGAAAGAAAGAAAGAAAGCAATGAAGAAAGAAATAACAACGTTCTATCTTATCGGACCTCGCTGCGTGTTTTGTCAACTTGTCTGACAGAGTGTTCATTCGGTTTGTCTCAATCTATGGCTCAATGTACGACTTTACAAAAGTCAATGCACCTGTGACGTCAAACGTTTATGACAACATTAAACCCACAAAGATCTGGAATTGAAAATCTGAAGCACGACTCAGGAAATGTGAATGCACCTTTCGCATCAAAAATGTGTGATCTTTATACCCATAAAGTTGCGGAAATCCTTGCTCTCCGTAGATACCGCGACATCCGCAAGATTCCGCGACGTGCCCGCTTGCCATCAAAACGTCCTTGAAACTTTGTGCTTGGATGGGGCTCCTTGCGTTATGTGACTCCGGGGGTATGGGCGTTGCCATGAAATCCAGCCCGAGTTCACAATCTTCTCACTGAAATTTCTTTTTGAGCGCGAAATATACATTCCAGGCAAAATCCAGAATTATTTGTGGAGCCGCGGGTCGTTTTGGTCGACGGTGCACGACAGCACGAAAAATTTCGGCCGGGGGTCAGGGCATGTTCTTAGGCATCCTGATCTCGCTTCGAAAAATAATCTTCCTATGAGTTATCATAATTTTTTCTTTCCTGATTTCGTTTTTTCCTCTTAAGTAGTTACTCATGGTAGGTTCCTTTCCCATTGCCGCCACCCATGAGATTATTTCAGCCTCTCTGACTTTCCCCTTGCCGTTCTTTATTGCTGTGTTGCTCACCCTACAGGCCGTATACTTTCTGGTAAGCTTCCTAATTCTTTTCCTCCATTGCGAATCAATGTTTTTTTCCTGTACAAATATCTCAACACTCTCCCAGCCCATTTACTTTCTTCCATATTCCTCAGTCGCTCTTCATAATCAGTTTTACTGTGAGCTTCCCTCCCTTAAAAACTTGTCCAGTCCATATTCCCCTGCACAGCTTAAATTCAGTCATCCCGTGAGCGCCCAATGCGAGGCGCCCCACTGACCTTTGGTTGCCATCCAGTCCTGATTGTACGTGTGCCTTCAAGCGAACAATCGCATTTCCAAATGTAAGTTATGGAACCATTGCATCTTTCCAGATACCACGCAGCACCTTGTACCTATGCATCCCGGCAGCCCTCTGTGTTTCATTATGGCCACATTTGTCTTCCCCTTTGCCGTTATTGATTTTTTCTGTGCTCCCATATACATATTGCCTTCATTTATCCATATAACAAGGTATCTATATTCTTTTAGCCGAGGTATTTCTTGGCTCTGTATTGCCACTGTTTTCATTGAATAGCATAACATCTGTTTTTGTAACGCTAAATTTTAAACCTTAATTCTCGCCTTCCTGTCCACAGATATTAGCCAGACTTTGGAAATAACTTTGGTTGTTAGCTAGTGTTAGATACGGACCCTTTTCCAGGCATCACTCGAGTTCCCCGGCCACATCCAATCACCGTCGCATTCCAAGTAGGGTGCGCAGGAGCGCGTCTACCACGTTCCCGTACCCGTCAGACAAGTTGGCGACCCCCACCTCCTGGGCTGCACGTCGAGCTATTGTATCCACTCCCTGCTTGACTCTTCCCGAAAGCGCAACAGGAGCCTGGCATGGTTCCAGGTAGTTGATCCTGGTCCCGAGCAACGCTGTTTTACAGCTCTGAAAGGTCGTTTGAAGAACAACCGTCTCCTCCAGCTGAGCGCTTGCAGACCAGGAGGCAACGCCGGTGACAAGTCCCCCGTCCGACAGTGGAGCCCTTGGAGCGACGCCATCTGCCGAATGTGACAGCACTTGCACGGACGCCTACAAATGGAGGAAAATGACGACATCTGAGCGGGCTCGACGACTGGCCAAAAATGACATAACCTCGAGAAGCCAAAGAGGTTAAAAGCGAGAGACAGCGAGAAGAGACAGCCATTCCTTCGTTCATTCATTTCTTTTGTGCTTCTTGCCATGTGCCGCAGCGTCCGATTTGCTGCCGGCCATCAATAAATTTAGGACTGTTAATTTCTTTATGTTAGTACTGTAAATAATGTAAATAAACCGTCAGTTTCATCTCAATATCCTCCTCAACGTCGGCCAACTACCACACTCAACGACAAGATCCAATAACTGGTGGCAGTGACAAGGATGAACCTTCGTGCAACGAAGTCCTGAGGAACTAGGAACAGCGGAGAAAAAAGAGCCTTCGACCCAGGGAGTTCTGAGGAACCGGGAACAGCGAAGAAAGAGCCTTCGTCCAAAGGAGTCCTGAGGAACTGGGAACAGCGGAGAAGAACCAGCCTTTGACTCAGAGAATCTTGAGGAACCGGGAGCAGCGGACCGATGAACCAGATGACGGGGTGCTGCATCGGTGAGTGAGCGCATGGTTTTTTCCTTTTCATTCGCCAGACTTGAAATTTGGCGTTTTTATTTTGATAGTTTTAGGAATTTGATAATTTGTTGCATATTGTGTGTTTGCACAAATTTTTTTAAGGAAAACAGTTCTAACCACCAGTCGGGGTGGCTGCCATGGGTCTTAGAAGGCTGACGAAGTCAGACTTGTTATTGTGCGACGAGGTGGAAGTTGAGGTGGACGAAATGGTGAAAAAGCCAGCTATTCCAAAGGCAATTCATGATAGTGGCAATGATGATGAAAGCATTAAGATTGCTTGGGAGGTGATACAAGAAACACGTGAGCGTGAGCGTCGAGAACGTGAGCATGAGCGTCAAGAACGTGAGAAAGAGCGTGAGCATCAACAACGTGAGCGAGAACGGGAAGAGCACAAGAGATGGCAGCATTGAACAAACAGATGCAAGATTTGTAGCAGAGCAGTTAAACGCACAAAGACAACGAATGCCTGAAAATTTTTAGGTAATACAGAGCAAAAAAATGAAGTATCTAGCGAATTTTCGCCAAAGCCGACGAGAGGAGCAGTACATGTGCGACTAGCAGCACGTTCATAGGTGAACTCAAAGTACTAGCAGCTAACGATGCCTTAATGTCAAGAAAGGCCGTTAAAGGCCGTAGTGAGCGACGAGGTTATGTGCCAACAGGGCACTGTAGAAATAGCTAGGCCAGATGTGAATGAATTGGAGCAGTCACCGCGCGAGTGCGTCACTTGTAATGTTAACGAGGTTGTTAACGAAGCACAGAGTACTGTCGACCCGACAGATGCGAGCACTCATGTCGAGTAAGGTATGCGTGCCGAAGTGAAGTGCCAGCTGGACGATGTATTTGAGGGCAGTTCGCAGGATTGCGAGCTGCATGGCTCAAGGGAAGAAAAGTGCATTGTTCAGGGATCGGTGCAGCTGTCCGCCAGTCTAGGTAGCCAAGAGAGGGGTGATTTATTTAGGAATCATTCGGACTGTGCGGGTGAGACAGCGATCGAGACCGACGAGCTGTGTGCAGATGCTCAGCTTGAGGGGCAATGTAGTAGAGGGCAGTTCGCAGAAGTACGAGTTGCATAGCTCGAGTAAAGACTGCTGCATTGTTACAGAGTCGCTTGAGCTGTCCGCCAGTCGAGGCAAAAATACAGTTGATTTAAATGAAAATCGCTCAGTCTGTGCCGGTAGGAGAGCGATCCGGGCCGACAAGATGTGTACCGGCCACCTTGAGGTGCGAGAATGCGGCATCAAAGGGAGTTAAAAAAAAGTGCCGTAGAAAGAAGCACGGTAAAGATCGGAATGCGGTAAATATTGTTGCGCAGCCAAAGACGGCGACAGTCGCAAAAAGCAGGGCGCGAAGAAAAGAAAGGTGCGGTCGTCGTTGATGACGTTGGCGCATGAAGCACGTTCAAGCCACCGGTCAAAAACAGACCGAGAAGCATGTTCTGCGCGGACAAAGGGCCCGGGGCAGTTATGTTCCTCGTCGTTCGGTCGTTCTTTTCGGGGTGCAGCATGTAGTGCGAAGGAGCGCAAGGTGGCAACACGAGACGAGGTGGTGGGGAGTCGCGACGCGGTCGGTCGAGTTCATGATGAAAGCCGGGCGCCAGAACGCAAATCGGCAGGAGACTGGAACGCCCTGAAGGAGCTGACAGTGTGTCAGTCCTTTTGTTGTTCCTGGGTAGTTAGAATAGCATTCGAACCACGACCACCTCGAGTACGGCTCAAAAATTTGAGTCAGTCGTAAACGTCTGGAACGGCAGGCCACGACAGCTTCCGTAGAAGTGAAACGTGTCGTTTTGTTTTATTTCTGAGCATTTGAAAATTTCGCGATTTGAGTTTCTTTCAATATGTCAGGTATGAGCTTTATTTGTGTTTTCATTTGAAAAGCTCCCAGATTTGAAAGATGCGTTTTATGCAAACCTTTAGTTTCGTGAGGTGTTATTTAATGAGTAGCTTGGGTTTCTTTTTCCGGTGAGTAACCTGTGTTGTCAAGGTTATTGGCGAGAGGCCTATGCCAACACGCGTGTGTATTAGTTAACCTTCTTTTATTTTAGAAATGTTTTCGAATTTTCTAAGGTTGAGCGTGTAGGTTTTCAGTAATTGCATAATTTGCACTGAGAAGCGTTCGTAGTTCCATTAGCACGTGTCGTGTGCGGATGGAAGGATGTTTATGACTGTGTCGATCGTGTGTGTTGAGGACGGCCGCGTTCTGACTTCTCTAGTAGGCGTGCGTAGAACTAGCTATTACAATATGCATTATTTTTAAGGATTCTGCGGACTGCGTAAGTTACGCAAGTTTAGTGGCTCGTTTAAGGTACGTGTCCTGTATGGACTAGAGGAAGAAACGTGAGTAAGCGTGATGAAACATTTGCGTACGACGCAAGTACGGGTTCTGAATAGGGACCACAAAGCTAGCGCGATTGTGATTACGTACCTGTGGAGTTGACGAGACTGTTCAGTGGCACCAGTACGTGCGATGAGTTCGCCACTGCGATAGGTTAAGAACAGCATGTTCGTGAAGTTAGGCTGCTTAAGTTATGTTCGGGTATTGGTGGTTGGAACTGCTTTATCAAAACTGGGAAAAGAATAAAAAAACAGGATTGATTTTTACGAAGTAATAGCCTGGCGGATCAGGGGTTATAATAGCCTGCACTTGCACGTGATGCAGCGCTATGTTGTTTCGTTTGTTTTACGCACATTTTCCGGGGCCCGGGATCACGAAATTCGTCACAGGAGGCTCGTCACCAGTACACAGCATGTTCCATCAGCGTTCCTCATGCCCAGCGAATTGAGTTCACCGGCCATTCCGAACCACCGGGGCGAGGAGGAGCTGTTAGATACGGACCCTTTTCCTGGCATCACTCGAGTTCCCCGACCACATCCAATCACCGTCGCATTCCAATTAGGGTGCGCAGGAGCGCCCCTACCACGTTCCCGGACCTCTCAGAGAAGTTGGCGACCGCCACCTCCTGCGCCGCAAGTCGAGCTATTGTATCCACCCGCTGCTTGGCTCTTCCCAAGAGTGAGCCTGGCAAGGTTCCAGGTAGTTGATCCTGGTCCCGAGCAAAGCTGTTATGCAGCTCTGAAAGGTCGTTCGAAGAACAACCCGGCTCCTCCAGCTGAGCGCTTGCAGACCAGGAGGCAGCGCCGGTGACGAAGTCACCCGTCCGACATTGGATAAAGTCCCTCAATAATTTCAAAGTAGAGAAAGACTTTGATCCAGCCGACGACACCAGCGATAGGTTGAACGCTGACATGCGACCTTGCTCCGTCCCTTTACCGCCATGAAAGTTCCTGTGCGCCGGGTGAAGTTCGCGCGTTTCGCCTGTTGTGCTATGCATATTGCTGCGATAATTTTGTTCCGGGAGGGCCGGAATGCCTTGTTGCTGTGTGGTATGGTGCCGAAACCGGACGAAGGATCGCAATAAGTGATCTTGTATCCCGCGTAGCAGCCAGAACCTAACCAGAAGAAAAGTATGGTTGCATAGAATTGGACGGAAAGACTGAACCATCGTTAACTGCCGACTATGCGAGAAAAGTAACGTAGAGCTATACGAATGTGCGAGAGAAAGTGCACACGCGTGTGTGCAGAGCTGCGATAGTATTTCATTCGTGCGCATGAATATTGACGGTCGATGTTTTTAGAGATTACTGATTTTAGTGCATTATGAGCCCGTTGACTTAGTAAATGCAGTATATATGACCTGCCATGCAAGTAAATAGTGGGGAAGAAGAGCATTAACTCGCTGACAAATATCCGCATTGCGTTACGTGCGATAAAAACAACAAAAATTTCAACAGCGAATTTCGCTTCTACACTTTCCTGTGTTTGTGCGTTCGTTAACTGCGCTTCACGTTATGTCTCAAAAGTCATTTCCAACTCTGTGTATCCTAATTGTATTTTGTGCATTGCATATACCTTTAATAATAATAATATATAATAAATAAATATATAATAAATATACTCCCATGTGCCTGCATTACTCTGCTTTTAAAAACAAATACTACATAGCCACTGCTACTGGCCATCCAGTAATAAACTATATTACAATATATCAAAGTACATTACCTACACCTGCGAGCTCGTTCCTTCCAAGTTTTCCTTACACTCGAAGATGTTTCAGTAATCGGCGATGCCATTTTACTCATGAAAAATATACAACTGCAAATTTACATAAGAAAAACGCCAGAAAGGATACACGGATCACCAGCAAAACACAGCGCAGTAATAGCTAGGCCAGTTCGCGTGCGTTTCGTATAAGGGCCCTTTAATTCTTACGGGGCCTTAGCGGTGCGCGGGGGCGAAAAGGCCTAAACACAACAATGCGTCTCATGATTCAAGTTTACGTGGCGACGTCGCACGGTTCACGAGAACAGTCAACCGCATTCACACATGCGCACACAGTACGCTCGATGTTGGTGTGCCGTGAGATTAGATCGTGCTGGCAGCCCGAACACGATCGAGGAGAGTGCGGACACGATCCGTACCGGCGCTTCAGAATGTCACGACAGTTGCACTGGCTCGTTGCATTGAGCCATAAAACACAACAGTCGTCGTGTAATCGCTGCACGACGGACACACTCAGCGGCAAGAATACTGTTGACGCACTCGTTTCCACACATACACAGGATGTTGTTTAGTTGCCATGAGGGTCGCGCGTTTCAGCGACGTTATGTAGTTTTTCGGTCCAAGCGACTGTCAGCCTTCTTTTTTACACAAATTATTCGTTCAAATTAAACGCTATTTGTACACAGCACACTTACAAGCAAAGGAATTCACAGAGCAAACGAGATTAAGCGCAAGCAATCACCAAGGCTTGCGCAGTGATTGAACGCAAACGAAAGAAAGGTAAACATGCAGAATCGAGGCGATCAAGCACACATTCCACTCTTTTGAGCGTTTCTCTTTCAGCGCTCATTTGAAATTAAAGAACTAGATTTAGCAGTTCGGGCCCATCTTTTGTTTTTCACCACAGTCAGGCACCAGTAGGTTTCATTTCCACGCGAGTGCAGATATTTTTTCACCTCACGAATGCCGCGGTTCAGCGTGGGCGCCGTCTGCTACAGGAACTTACTAGGTGGCGCGCGCGGCAGATGTCGCACCTTATTATATAGGAGCCCTTGGAGTGACCCCATCTGCAGAATGTGACGGCACATGAACTGGCGCCTACCATTGGAGGAAAATGACGACAACTGAGCGGGCGCGACGATTGGACGAAAATGACGTGACCTCGAGAGACCAAAGAGGCTAAAAGCGAGACACAGGGAGAAGAGACAGGCATTCCTTCATCCATTGATTTCTTTCGTGCTTCTTGACATGGGCTGCAGCGTCCGATTTTCTGCCGGCCATCAATTACTTTATGACTGTTAATTAATTTGTGTTATTACTGTAAATAATGTAAATAGACCTTCAATTTCATCTCAATATCCTCCTCAACGTCACCCAACTCCCGCACTGAACGGCAAGACGCAATACTAGCTACACAATGTTGTCCGCATGAAATAAACCTGGAAGCTGCTGCTCTACTACGGCACCTGGCTGTATTTATGAGAGGTTAAGCCCGCTTTTACTTGCTTCTCACGCCCGCTGCATCCTCACCATGTACATCATAAACAGCAGTGGGGATAAAGGGCACGCCTGCCTTAGTTTCTTGTTGATATCAACTTTCTCCTCGCTCCTCGCCCCTTTGCATTGAGCGGAAGCGGTATTTTCTAGGTATAACTCTCCCAAAAGCTGTAGACAATCCTCGCCTAAGCCTTGCCTTTCCAGAATATCCCACAATAATGCGGCGGGCTACGTTGTCATACGCTGCCGTAATGTCTAAAAAGGCCGCATTCTAGGTCGCAACTTTAACAATAACGAAACAGATGTCATGGTATTCAGTGAAAACAGCAGACAGTGACAATACAGGACCAGGAAGTACCTCGCGTGAAAGAATGTTAATACCTTGGTATATGGATAAACGATGGCAACAGATATCTGGAAACACAGTAATAAAGCAATAACGGCGAAGATGAAGAGAAATGCTGCGATAATGAAACAGAGAGCGCTATGGGAAATTAATAGGTACGAGGTACTCCCGGGTATGAGGAAAGGTGTGATGATTTCAGGGCTTACATTTCGAAACGCGTTTGTTTGCTTGAAATCAGGGGTACAATCAGGATTCGATGGCAACCAAAGTTGAGTGGGACGCATCGCATTGGGCGTTTACGGGGAGACTAGAAATGAAGCTATGCAGGGTGATATGGGCTGGAAAAGCTTTGAGATGAGGGAAGGTTACAGTAAAATTGATTATGAAGATCGGCTGACGAATATGGAAGAAAATAAATGAGCTGGGAGAGTGTTGACGTATTTGTACATGAAGGACATTGATTCACAGTGGAGGAAAAGAACTAGGAACCTTGCCAGCAAGTATGCCACCTGTATGGTAAGCAACATCGCACCAAAGAACGTCAAGGGGAAAGTCAGAGGGTGATAGAGTCGCATGGGTGGCGGCAAAGGAAGAAACCTGCTATGAGTAACTGCTTAAGAGGAGAAAACCAAATCAGGAAAGAAACAATTTATGATAACTCAAACGGAAGCTTATTACTTTTCGAAGCGATACCAGGACGCCTTAGAACACGCATTTCGAAAGCGAGATTCAACAAGAACGAAAAAGCATGTGCTTGGTGCGGTAAAGCTAGAGAAACGATGGAGGATGTTTTATTCTTTCGAGCGCTCTGCCCAGCCGTCAATTTAGCCATCTCTGGACTCCTTGACGCCCTTAGATTTGGCGAGACAGGAGGAAAGTAAACATGCCCGCAGTAGATATTAGTAAGTGGCGGTTAGAAAATTGGTGGAAGTAGGGAAACAACAAAAAATGGAGACGTAGAAAAACAAAGTTCACAGTACAGGGTGAAAACGTTTGCTCATGGCAATTCACCGCACCTTTTTTTCTTTTTCTTTTTTTTAACCTAGGTAGAACATTAGGCAATATAATGACAAGAGCTTGGTGGGGCAGCCAACCGCCCTGTTCCAAAGGGGACGCTCATATCATCGACCACGCTATCCATCCAGAATTCTGGCTGGATGGATATCCACCCATCCAGAAAATCTGGATATGGTATTAGAAAGGCGATAGCGATGCCAACTTATATATATATACATATATATATATGAGTGTGTGTGTGGCTTGCTGGGAATGCTTCTCGGGAACTAATTTCGGTTTTCTGCATTTAGAATATTCCTACTTCACATATAAAAATACAGAGAAAGCAAAATTGTCAAGTGGACATGCTTATCTGGTCTCTCATGGAATCACCCAGTAGTAGTAAAAGTAGTACTAATCAATCAAATCAATCACTCAAAAGTGCTTATTAAGGTGCCCAGGAACAACCTCGCAGGTCTTGGTGTTGGCGCATTCGGCAAAACAATGTACCGGAAAAACAGTGCATGCCCACACACACATACACACGCGCACACGTGGGAAAATGATCAGCTTCGTGTATTCACATTTTAACAGAACAAAATCTCGACACGAAGGGAATACAAAAAACGTGGAGAAGCAGGAAATGCTTACAGGATGATGGAACACACAACATATGTGAGAGTTTTTGTTCAGTTATTGAATTCCGCTTTCAGCAAAATATTAAAATTAGGTATGAAGATATCCGGGCATCTTGAATTGGCCTTATATGTCGCTTGTACACTAGATACAGGGTCACAAATCTAGGAAGGCTGAAAGGCGTGCTGTTTTCGTGTGCTTTTCTTCGGGATGTAAAAGCGCACATTAGAAAAGTCCGAGCAGCAGATTTTTCCATGTAATAGTTTGCAGAGAAAGAAAAGCATCCGATTTGTTGCATCTTCAGGTTAGGATAGATCGCGTGAGTGTTTGTGTTAGCTCTAGTAGACGGAAGGGTTTTGACAGAATCGATGTTTCAATATAAATGTGAACTTTTTGCATAACTTCGAGAAGTTCACAATCTCACCTATACAAGTGTCGCCCCAAATGACGGACACGTACTCAAGAACTCGAAAGCATACGCTCTTACATACAAAATTGACAGTGGCTTAGGTCAGCTATTCCAGCATATTCGTAGCGAAAGCTAAGGCATAGCATGGTTAGCCTTCGTTAATCTTGATTGCAAGTCCAGGTTGGCCTGGTTGTCTAGCTATATTGCGGCGTTTAGCCAGTCGTTCGGCGCGCTGTCCCTCTGTTCCCTGGGCGATTCGTTTCCTCTTCATCTCGTTCCGATCTCGATTCCAGGCTTCCTCCTGCTTATCAGAATTGTCGCCGTCCATACTGCCGCCTCAACTGTGGTTGCGGCGCACGCGAGCTCTCCTTTTCAATCCTCCGACATATTATCAGGCATGCGACGCAGCTGGCGAAGCGAGCGGAGTCGAGCGCAACGACGAGGAACGCGGTATGACGTCATACCAATCGGCGGCTTCGGAAAGGCATACGCAGCGGCGGAACACCTGTCGCTCGATAGGTACTAGTGGCGCATGCGCAGTAGTGACTAGAAAGCGAGAGAGAGAGAGAAATATCCGCGGCGAGGCCCGCGTTGTGATGTCATGTGCCTCCTCGGAGCACCGCCAGGGCGAAGTCGCAAGTTCGTGGCCAGTAAAGCTTTCGCTTGAAAATACAAATGAGGTAGGTTGTCTGAAGCCTCTCGTCACCCCACACACTGTCCCGAGCGTTCGAAGTGCACGCTTCCTCATCTGTTAAACGTGGGATGAGAAACTCAGAGAGCTATCGAAGTACACTCTAAGGTCCTTTGTTTGATGAGCCCTTGGCTGGAGAACGTCTTTAATGCGATAAAAAAATAAAGTCCTGTTAGTCTCCCGCGTGAAGGTTACAATTTTCTTTTTGGATGCGTTTCGGAGCAGCTTGTTTGCAGTGCACCACGACAAAAAATTCCCAATGTTCTTCTGAAGAGCGGCGCAATGATTAAAATTTTTAGAGCTCTGAAAAGTTTCGCGTCATCAGCATATAAAAATAACTGAAGAGTTTTGAATGACTGGCGTAACGTTATTAATAAAAATTGAGGTAAAGAAGAGGGCCAAGGATAGACCCGTATGACTGGGTTCCTTGTGACTGGTTCTAAAGGGAAGTGAAGAGTACAGTGCCGTAACTGTCTCTTGTGCGAGAGAACCTCAACAGCGTTGTACGGGAATGGGAGAGGGATCAATAGTAAGAGAGAGAGAGAGAAGTGGGGGAGAGAAAAACGAGGGGTAAGGCATGATAGCTATGGGCGTCTTGCGCTGGAGTTTGAGGTATAGTAGCGGCGCCTGGTGGCGGCGCGGGAAACGACATCTGGGTCGTACCAGCTTTGGTCGTATTGAGTCCTGGCTGTGGCGAAGCACGTTTCTAGGCCGAGTTTTGCGTCGATTCGCACATTTTTTCTGCTATGTTGCGAGTGCGAAAAGGCTCGTCACTTCTCACAGACCATGCCGACATCGCTGCGAGCCCGCCGCAGCCTATAGTTTAACGAAAACGGACTCTCCGTGTGCCGTGGGACGTAATGCTGGGAGCAGAAGCAATCGGTGACGCCGATCCGGAGAGAACCAGCCCAGCCTCGAAAAGGCGTCAGCGTCATTGCTTCTGCGTCGTGGGCTGCCATGAACAAGAAGGCCTGAACCCCAACATCAGATTCTACCGTTTTCCTTCAAGACCTCAAGAAGTGGAGCGTCGGGCGCGCTGCATAGCTGCAGTTCGTCGCGCTGAGTAAGCTAAACTTCGCGCCATGCTGACTGCTTCGCCTGTCTTGAAGCTTGCTTGATTATCTGCGTTCTAAATTTCGGTCTTTTGCGCCTACAGTCCCGACAGCAGACCGACATAGCAGCAGGCATGGCTGGTAATTCACGATTCGAGACCCGGCCACAGCTACGATTACCAATTCGACCGATGCGAAGTGGTGAAGTGACCAGGTGTGTGCAAATGACCACAAATGGCCGGGCAGATTCGCTGACCTTTCACTACCTCACTACGAGCAGCACAGGTTAGAGAGTTAAATGTGCTTACACTTGACCTCAAGCAAGCATGTTGAGGCAGCGCAGCAAGGTAGTATTGATTACAGCAGATCGATGTTCGAGCGCTGTCATTAAAAGCTACATCAAGCGATCATCACACGAGCTCGCGCTGCAGCGCGATTCGCACGTACGTGCGAGCTCATATGCATTGCATCAGTTATTACTAGTTACTAAAAGGGACAGATGGCCGCTACTACAACGCAGGCATAACTACTTGTTTAGCGGCATGCAGTCAACAAAGATTGCAGGAGGCCCGCCGTGTCGCGGCATGGCGAAAGACCGCTGCCGTCGCGGCGCGTACGATCGTGCGCTCGAGCAGTTCGTACATCGCGGCGCGTACCGTCGTGTGCTCGAGCACTTCCGTACACATGATGTCTGCTTACCGCTGCTGTGGATTCATTTCTAGCAAGCATTTCCACGCGTTTGTGCGCCTGAATCTAGCAGCGTGCAAACCTTACCTGAAGTTCCGCTTCGTACGCGACTCGCTTCACTTGCGATTGACACCGCGCTAAAACTTCGCCGCTTAATTCTTGAACGGCGTACACGCATTCGGCACTGCATAATTTCTTGCCTTTACGCAGCGTGCCACCCCTGAAAAAAATCTTCGGCGCCCGATATTCGCTGCAGGCCGTGATACAACACAACCTAAAGTGGCGGGTGCATACTGTAAACGTGTTTTCCGAAGCAGACGACCGAGCTTGGTACGACCCATTTTAGGACAGAGGGCGCTTTTTAGCACCTTTTTCGCAGCGCAATGCAAGTGCCCAGGCAATGCAAGAGCCCCATTGGGGAACCAGCGCTGGAGTTTTCACTACGCCTGCAGCGCCGCCCTGGCTGTCAGAACGTGCACAATGCTGCTGCTCCCGCGAACGAAAATTTCTACTGGTAGTGGCCTCATAGAATAAAGAAGTCGAAGGAAAAGGAAAGGACGCCAACGATACTGCTGCGTATACAAGTGCCACAACTACGTCGGGATAAGGAAGGATGTATCCTTCTGCGTCTTTCATCTAAACCCAACGAACAAGAGCGGAGGCGGCGTTGGTTCCAAGCAGTCAGGCAAGCGTAGTAAGTTCCCGTCTTCGTGCCCTGTCAAGCGGTGTCAGGCTGGTTTCTAAATCAAATTTCGCGTGTGTGCTTGGTTTATTCGATAGTGAAGATGGTCAGCCATGGCAGCCAGTACCAAACAGCAGAATCTGCAGTCGGCATTTCGTCGGAAATAAAATGAGTAATAGCATGCACCATCCGGCATATGTACCGACCATTTTTACTTCGCGATACCACCGCCATGTCCCTTCCAATGCCTCCTTACAAAGCGAACGATATGAAAGGTAAGTATTTTCCATTCATTGCCAAGAATTATGTGGGAGGGAAGCTGCCTTGTCATACGAGTTGTATGCGCATACTGCTGGCTCACGCGCGACTAAGCTGCCTATGTGTTTTTAAAAATGCGCATGCGGATGATGACATGGCGCTGAGATGCATCCGGTAAATTTATGTACTTAGTGCTAAATGTAGCCAGCGTTATTACGGATCAAGCAGCGGAGCACTCAAATCTTTGCTTGCGCGAGTCAGCTGCTGATGCGAAAAAGCTTTCTTCTCCATTGACTGCTGTGGCGAAGTAAAATCCGATTTTTTAATGTCTAGCCAGAGACATATGGAATGTCTCCAGGGCAACTAATACTTACGAAACCAGAGCGAAGCACGACCGGCGCCATAGCTGCTACATTTGCAAGGTATGCTGCCAAACAAGCACGGCAACGGCACATGGCGCAACCGTAAAACAAACACACGTGCTCGCCGCGACACACTGTGAAAAATATGTAAAGCTTAAAAAGCTTCTTAAGTCATTTCTTCACTTCATGGCGCTAGTTTCTTTACGAAAGCTGTCCACTTGAAGCGGCGCAAAAACGGAAACATACGAACTATAAAACGGCCGCGCACGTGTTGTCTCGTCGATCGGCTGCAATATGCCGCGTTTCGTCGCCAGGGCGGCGGGCAACGCACTGTTTTTGACGCGCCGCCTATCCAGCGCTGGTTCTCCATTAGCGGTGAGAATTTGGAGTTGCGCCCTCTCGGGAGTGACGTCGCGGCCAGGACGTCACTCGCTGCGGCTCGCTCGGCTGCCGCGCGTGCTCGTACCCTTCGTGTATGCTTGGGGTATGGGTGGCTGGACCCATGCTTGTTGAAGGATATGCGGCTTCTTTCTGCTGCCATGCCTGAACCACAGTTCTTTCTCCTAAAGCGCGCTAGTCAACAAAATTTGCAGCTTGGATATCGCAAGCTATATAGCGGTAAAGGGGTCCACTGGTTTTACTATGTATATGTGCGCCGTGTCTGTTGATAGATTTTGCGTAAAAAGAATTTCTTCAATTTCAACACGTGAAGTTGTGTATGATGTTTCGCTAAACACTGAACATTCCGTTAGTATTTAGCTATGAGAGGCATTGCATTTTGCATGGAAGAAAAATCTAGGTAATTGGCGCCAGCATGTTATCCGTGTTAGAAAGACACTGCCCAGCGAAACTGTCATCATGATTCCATGATTCTTATTACTCTGGTGAGTTCTGGTCAAATATGGCCATTTATGAATGCGTAAAAGAACGAGTTCAGCGCGCATTTCTTATGAAAAAGCTTGCTACTATTTTCATCCCTCTCTGAAACAGGCCTCCAAAAAACGAATTGCGCATGGCTACTAACACTACGGCGCGTCATGTAGAATATCTACATAGTTGATTCACAAATACCATAGAAGCAATCACCTGAGAGAAAAGTTTCGTAGTAGATCGAGAGCCAATCAATTGCAAGCGATGAAATCTTTCATTGTGGCCCTCAGTAGTCTTTATCGACAATATGGCACACCCCTCACGCAACGGTACGAACCGACTGTCGGTATGGCGAGGCACGCGTTCTTCGCGAAACCCATCAGTTCATTACAATTTCGAATAGAAACCATAAACATTTTTTACAGCGCCATCTGTAATGCCTAAAGTATTTTCGAGGTACTACAGCGCAGCTTAGGGTGCCTAGAAAAATAAAATTCAAGCACCTTCTGCCTCACAATTTCTCGATGCAGCGTTGTTTAGTTATGCAAATGGAGAACTATTCGCTTCCTCATACATAAAAGAGAACCTCGCAATCTTTCATAAAGAAAGCACCACAAGCCTTACATATTTCACTTGATTTTTACCTTCCAAAGGGGAATCATGGTATCTTCAATATGTCCCATACTGCTAATGATTGACACTACGACTCCTTTCTGGTTGTAGCCATACGGTGGAAAGGGCATATATTTCACTAAAAAATTTGGGCCGAGCAACCCGTGTCAGTTCGCCAAACATGTACATTCGCAGTCATGTATATTCCGCAAGCAACAAGCACCGATAAATTTCTCAAGTGAGTTGAACGTGTAGCACGGAAAAGGAAATATGTATTGGTACACTCCTTTTCGTATTCTGCAAATAGCCGTAATCCTTCATTAGCTTTACTTCAAATTACTGCCACTTAACATAAACACGTGAAGAACCACTTAATTTTGAGAAGCAGGTAAAGAAGCAAGTGGTGCTTGTAGAATCTAAACTGCAGTGCTAATGAAGTCCTCGTGTTACTGCCCAGTGTTTCTGTGAAGAAATGCACTAATTCGATATTATACGCCGAACCACTCGTCATGAGCGAACCTGTTTTAGCAGAATAAAATAAAGGTAACTGTTGTAAAGGTCATATATAGCCAGCGTTTGTGACATACTTGTTGCATCGCGGCATGTATGATGTCATAACTGGATTATTATTAAATGCAATGTCGTTGCGGTTGTCGATGCACTCATGAAAAACCCGCAATGGGCTGGTCTGCGCTCCTTCGGCTGGCACTGTAGCATTGCCTTTGAGAGCTGCATTGTCGTCTAAGAAATAAGCTCTTTGAATAGATTTTCGCGAAGGAAGACTTCGTAAAATATATTTGACATTACCGCCATAAGTATACAAGCAGAAAGAACGAAGGCGAACAAACGAAAGCACCGCAGAAAGCGCCTGGACTGTAGCAGACGACAGGCGCAAGTTCGTGCCCTGACGTCACGTGAGCGGTGCTCGCAGTGCCCCTGTAGTTTATTAGCCGCGAGCTCAGGTCGGCAGATTCAAGGTAGTCCAGCATAGCCGAATAGGCGCGCTTGACGATGGAGAAATGTGCGAACGGGAACGCCTGTGTGCTGTCAGACGGCAGCCTGACGCGACGGCATGGCGCGATGAGGGTGCCACGTTCAGCCGTGTTCGGAGGAAGTTAATTTCCTTTCACTTTGATCCCATGTGGGCTTCAACACTACTTAAGGAGGGAACGTGTTTAAGGTCCGAAGTCGGCGCCCCCGATGACTCGAGTACAGGGTGGAAGTGCGAAGGAAGAGCCGTTGTCTGGTAAAGAGGCTCTTTATTCAAACGTCGAGGTGTCTGTTCGGGACGAAGTCCGAACCTCCACTTTTTTCCCACACAGTGAAAACATGGCATTTTAAGCGCTCGGTTGCACAAAAGAGTTAGAAACCGGCCTATCACACATGCGGGTTCACACCATTGCAATCTATAGCACAACCACCTTCGTGATGCATATGGCATCGGTGGAAACAATGGCACACTTCAAGAACACGCAAGGTGATAGGTTTGGCCAAAGACAACTGCCAGCTCTCTCTCCTCTACGTTAGACTTCGAGTATCGACTTTGATGTCTTCCGGTACCAGTGGCCACGTTCACACTCGCACTTGTAACCATAAGCTGCCGGTGTCGCTCCCCTTTCCCCTGCAAGAAGCAGGCACGAAAGCTGCTAGAATGTTTCCACGAAACGGCGGCTTATTGACGGCATGTCTGCCGAACAGTGGGCTGCTCTAACAGTACTAAGAAAACTTGGTGCGCCGTGCAGGTGTGAGTCGGTTCCGTTAAACACGCCAAACACCGTAATTGGGTCCCGATGGCGATCGCACACAATAGCATCCATCGGTCGTAGCCAGCTTAGCGGTCGTAAAATACCGCCGTTTTCACAAGGCATTCTCAAAAGGCGTGCGCGGATGCCAAACAATGACACTGAAACCAGTTGGGCATGTTTCGCGTTGCCTACTTTCCGTGTCTATGCTTCCCCGTGTGGCGGCGAGACGCACAAACAAATCGTAGTCGAGAACAAGAAGATCAACGGGACGTGTTGGAAGTGCGTGGGCGTTAGCGGTAGCGGCGACGCTAAGCACATCCCTTACTCTTCAGAACCGTCTCCCCGAATGCTCCAATTCAGCTCGGACCATCATCCCTTTTGTTCTGGGCGAGGGTGCAGACCTGGCGGCTCTTCTTTCCATGCATGGGTGTTTCCTGCCTGCGCTCTTCACGGAGCCGACCAGTGTCCTTAGTTTCCGGTCATTGGTCGCTGCAGCGGAGTGTGAAATCGTCTGGGCTTTGCTGTACTCGACTAAACTGTGCCGCACAGCAACAGCAAGGCCAACTTCATAACCTCAAACTAACACCTCTCTCCTCAAGATTACTGGATAACCGAGGTCCACGTAACATCATAATAAAAAAATTTAAAAAAACGCACAAAACTTCTATCAGTCCCTTTCCGCGTGTGGGACCAATCGCCATTTCACACATAAAAGGATAACTTCGCGTAATCGTGCCGAAGAGAAACACTTATGATTAGGCTTTTAACGCAGTATACGTCACACTCGCATTATACTAAAGTCTCGCCATCCTACCAAAGCAAGAACAATTATGACAGATTCTGCATTGCAATCAACAGAATTTATAAGTTCGCATGGGCTTGACTCTTCTAACACCAGACACGTGAACAGGACGGAGTACAAATTGTCCTGCTGCATAGTGTTTCTCACAGTCACCACTCCGCACCGTGCTTGTCCCAACACTCGAGATTCACTCTGAACGCACCAAGGTCCCCCAGAGCACACTCTGGAGGAGCGACGGGATCAGTGTCAGGTAAATCATAAGCTGAACTATACATACTCGTTATTTAGCTTCCGAGGTGCACTGCCTACCACGTAACCCCAATGGGTAGCAAGCTTAGACCCCTTCGATACAGCAGCGCGAACAACCGCTTTGATCAGCTGCCAACGTTGTCAGTACTGGCATAGGGGTTTCCGAGATGAAATTACGCATTCTCTAAATGAACGATCCCACGCGCGAAATCCTAATCTGTGTCTACGGAACATATTGTGGGCAAAAACAGAATAACTAGGCAGCACAACAATGCCCCCGCACGGTGGTCTCCCGCTCTTTGTTTTAGAAGGTCTGTGGTTGCTCATATAAGCGCGATTCGGTGATGCAACGATGCTCACATGCACAAAATCCGCCTGTTTTCATTTGTTTTGACAATATTTGATGTCAACGATGAGCGGCTAGCATTAAGTATCTCAAGCGAATGATGAGTGGTCGCTGTACCAGCTGATGTAAACAAATGCACCGGTCAGTGCTTTGGACTGCCCGCGGCGTTCTTGCGGTATACAAATGCGGAAGGTCGCACTCCACATCTTACAGTGAGCATGTGAAGCGATTCCCTTAGACGGGGCAGAACACCTAAAATAACAAGCAGCACGTATAAAATCAGTCGTTAGGGTTATCCTCGGTCTCATCTTGCAGCACGATATGTAGCGCATGGGCGCTGGCTCTCGTGGTGGCGGGTCGAATGTGAACGGCGATTCGTGGCTATTTAACTCGTCATGCTCATAACTGTCAATATTTGACAGATCCGAAGAGCTGGTTCATCTGACATTGTCACCCGAAGGTCCGGTGTGGTCACGAATCAGCTGAGCGTCCGCTTTTCGCTGGTTACGTTCACCGAGCGGGCGAAACCGGCATGGCTTGCGCGCCCTCACTTTTGGGGACACTCTTGAGGTAACACGAAGAGGTTCGCTCGGCTCTTTCGTCAGGTTTCAGTTTTGTTCTCATGCGTTTTTGCTTAGTGACAATTATTTTCAAATTTGCGGAACAATTTTATCAGACGCGTGACAAGGGGCCTCGGGAGCCTAAATATTCCATCACCTTGACATTGCGGTATAAAGGTTATAAACAGAGATAAGGTGCATTTGTTACTTGGGCGAGCTTGCCTACTGTTTGCCTCGGAGCCTTACCTCCCACTTCAATGGCTGCCTCTGAAGCCAGCCTAGTTACGGCTTCATTCATGGCATCTGTTACCTTCAACCCTCTGTTCTAAGGTAGCATAGTTGTTTGCAAGTACCAACCTGAATTTATCTGCTTCTACCCTTACTGCTTCTAGGTTTACCGGTTTCTTCTTGACCAATTTTACTCTTTCTCTTCAAATTGAGGTGAATGCTAGCTCCGACCGGCCTATGATCACCCCTCTTTACCCTACCTGTCACTTCTACATCGTGCACTATGCTCGGATTGGCCGAAAGTATGAAATCAATTTCATTACTTGGTTCACCATTAGGGCTTTTCCAGGCCCATTTCCTGTTGCTACGCTTCCTGAAAAATGTGTTCATTATTCGAAGCTCATTTCTTTCTGCGAATTCCACCAGCATTTCTCCTGTATCGTTCCTAGAATCGACGCCGTAGTTGCCAATTGCTTGATCACCAGCCTGCTTTTTTCCCAATTTTGCCTCGAAGTCGCCCATTACTGCAGTATACTGAGTTTGCACTTTTTTCATCGCTAATTAAACATCACAAAACTGATCGACTTCCCCATCATCGTGACTGGATGTTGCAGCGAAGGCTTGTACTACCTTCCATCTATACATCGTATCATGTTTGATTAGGACTACAGCTACCCTCTCATTATAGCTGTAGAATTCGTCAATGTTGCCCGCTATCTCCTTATGGATTAGGAATCCTACCCCATATTGCTTCTTGTCTAGGAGACCTCTATAGCAGAGGACATGTCCGTTATTCAGCAATGTATAAGCCTCACCAGTTCTTCTGATCTCGCTAAGGCCGATGATATCCCAAACAATGTCTGATAGTTTGTCAGAGTCCTGCTAAGCTAACCTAGCCCGAGAGGGTTCGGGTGTTAAACGGTGCAAGGATCAGTTTCCATTGGCGGCATCTCCGGACCCAGAGATTCTTAGCACCCTCTGCTGATATAGGTGTGACCGCCTCCTTGTTCCGGTGCTCCACAGCTGCTGGGGGCTGAGGGCCATTAGGTAATTGAGTGAGCCAGTTGGGAGGGAGTGGCCGAATACTGCATCAGGGAAGCCAATACTTGCTCTTGTGAGGGAGTGTCTTGTTGAAGCATAGTGGGCCTTTCTAATTTGGTTGTGCCTGAATTAGTATAGCCCCACTCCCTCTCGGTATCTTTTGACGGTGACAGGCGGCACTCCAAGCCTGAAGATGATCTACACTGTAGGGGTGAATTTCAAGCTCACAATAGGCAAATAATAAGAATAATAATAATATTAATAATAATAATAATAATAATAATAACCTGATAAAGAAATGACAAAAAATGGAAGTGCCCAACTCAAGAGATAAGACAGAATTTGCGGAACTATCAAAGCTGGTCAAGAAGGCGAAAATAAGTGATATTCGAAACTGGGCTCGGCGAAAACGCAGGAAGCGGAGCGTTAACCATGCGTCCCGTATTATTGTTCCGGGTGGCTTTTCTGCCAATTGTCACTGCTTCTTGGACATCGCAGAATCATACCTGCGCTGCGCATGCTCGTGGAACAAGCGGCAACTTCACCCATCTGGCAATGACTTGGACATCAGGTTTTCTGCAAGATACCGGCAGTGCATGCGTCACATCGGCCAGTCCCGAACGTATAAAAGAGCAGCTCGAACACAGATTGTTCAGTGAGCTCGGCGAAAACGCAGGAAGCGGAGCGTTAACCATGCGTCCCGTATTATTCTTCCAGATGGCTTTGCTGCCAATTGTCACTGCTTCTTGGACATCGCAGAATCATGCCTGCGCTGCGCATGCTCATGGAACAAGCGGCAACTTCGCCCATCTGGCATTGAGTTGGACATCAGGTTTTCTGCAAGATACCGGCAATGCATGCGTCACATCGGCCAGTCCCGAACGTATAAAAGAGCAGCTCGAACACGGATTCTTCAGTGAGCTCGGCGAAAACGCAGGAAGCGGAGCGTTAACCATGCGTCCCGTATTATTCTTCCAGATGGCTTTGCTGCCAATTGTCACTGCTTCTTGGACATCGCAGAATCATACCTGCGCTGCGCATGCTCGTGGAACAAGCGGCAACTTCGCCCATCTGGCATTGAGTTGGACATCAGGTTTTCTGCAAGATACCGGCAATGCATGCGTCACATCGGCCAGTCCCGAACGTATAAAAGAGCAGCTCGAACACGGATTCTTCAGTGGGCTCGGCGAAAACGCAGGAAGCGGAACGTTAACCATGCGTCCCGTATTATTGTTCCAGGTGGCTTTGCTGTTGATTGTCACTGCTTCTTGGACATCGCAGAATCATACTTGCGCTGCGCATGCACGTGGAACAAGCGGCAACTTCGCCCATCTGGCAATGAGTTGGACATCACGTTTCCTGCAAGATACCGGCAGTGCATGCGCCACATCGGCCAGTCCCGAACGTATAAAAGAGCAGCTCGAACACGGATTCTTCACTGGGCTCGGCGAAAACGCAGGAAGCGGAACGTTAACCATGCGTCCGGTATTATTGTTCCAGTTGGCTTTGCTGCCAATTGTCACTGCTTCTTGGCCATCGCAGAATCATACCTGGGCTGCGCATGCTCGTGGAACAAGCGGCAACTTCACCCATCTGGCAATGAGTTGGACATCAGGTTTTCTGCAAGATACCGGCAGTGCATGCGTCACATCGCCTAGTACCGAACGTATAAAAGAGCAGCTCGAACATGCAATCTTTAGTGGGCTCGTCGAAAACGCAGGAAGCGGAACGTTAACCATGCGTCCCGTATTATTGTTACAGGTGGCTTTGCTGCCAATTGTCATTGCTTCTTGGACGTCGCAGAATCATACCTGCGCTGCGCATGCTCGTGGAACAAGCGGCAACTTCACCCATCTGGCAATGAGTTGGACATCAGGTTTTCTGCAAGATACCGGCAGTGCATGCGCCACATCGGCCAGTCCCGAACGTATAAAAGAGCAGCTCGAACACGGATTCTTTGCTGGGCTCGGCGAAAACGCAGGAAGTGGAACGTTAACCATGCGTCCCATATTACTGTTCCAGGCGGCTTTACTGCCAATTGTCACTGCTTCTTGGACATCGCAGAATCGTACCTGCGCTGCCCATGCTCGTGGAACAAGCGGCAACTTCACCCATCTGACAATGAGTTGGACATCAGGTTTTCTGCAAGATACCGTCAGTGCATGCGTCACATCGGCCAGTACCGAACGTATGAAATAGCAGCTGGAACATTGATTCTTCTGTGGGCTCGGCGAAAACACACGAAGCGGAACGTTAACCATGCGTCCCGTATTATTTTTCCAGGTGGCTTTGCTGCCAATTTTCACTGCTTCTTGGACATCGCAGAATCATACCTGCGCTGCCCATGCTCCTGGAACAAGCGGCAACTTCGCCCATCTGGTAATGAGTTCGACATCAGGTTTTCTGCAAGATAGCGGCAGTGCATGCGTCACATCGGCCAGTCCCGAACGTATAAAAGAGCAGCTCGAACATTGATGCTTCAGTGGGCTCGGCGAAAACGCAGGAAGCGGAACGTTAACCATGCGTCCCGTATTATTGTTCCGGGTTAGTTGTGTTCATTCATACCGCAGCGATGAAAGAGGCGTTGTTGTTGTGCCATGCCCACGGATTTTGATTGCATTAGCCTACGAGTGTTATCATGTGTGCAAATTGTTACTTTGTGGCGACGTAGAATTGAATCCGGTTCCCTCCAATGCTGATATGCTCCAGACGCTGATACGGGGCCAAAAGGCTATTACGGATGATCTGGCAGAGCTTAAAAGGCGGTTGGAAGACGCCGAAGGAGGTGTCGATTCATTCTCGACCCGAACGGCCCACCTTGAAACAAACGTCAAAGAAATAACACAAAATTATACAAATGCGAAATCCTTAGCCCTTCTGCTAAAAAACTTCAACAAACACTCGTATTGCAACATGCAAAACTTGTAGAGCTGGAAGATTGAGTCGGAGATCTAATCTTGTGGTTTTCGGCGTAGATGAGCGAGCAAATGAAACTGAGGCTGATCTGCGACAGAAAGTAATCAAGGAGGTGTTGGAGGAAAGGCTTGGCGTAAAGTGTTTCTCTATTGCTAGGATACATCTCCTGGGAAAACATCCTGGAAAGTAACCTGTAATCCTTTTTTTTAAATTATATGGAAAAACAAGAAGTGCTACGTAACTGCAACAAGCTTAAAGGAACGCAGATTTCCGTGCAAAAGGACTGCTCTGTCGAAACATTAAAAAAACGAAAAGTGTTGTAGCAAAGTGCTAAAGCTGATAAAAAACAAGGAAAGAAGGTCGCACTGGTGAACGATAAACTTGGCATCGATTCCCAATTCTACGCATGGGATGACGTTTCGAACACACGTGTTGTTGTCCGATCTGGAAAAGATCCTACACAAAAAGCATAGCTTTCACGGTGTACTCTTAAGAATCTTCGTGTGCTGTCTTTTAACACCAGAAGCGTTGTTAACATAGTGGAAAAACTAGAAATATTGCTTTTGACTTACGACCCTCATTTGGTTGCTATCACTGAGACGTGTTTGTATGATGACTCACACGATGATGAAGTTATTCCGCCCGGCTATCAGATACACAGGCCTGATGGAGGCACACGTGACGAAGGAGTCGCTGTTATTTCTAATCTCGGTATTGATGTACGTCCGACAAACCAGATTCAAATTCACGAACGCCTGTTTCGGAACGTCACTGCTAATGATGTTACATTTATGCTTTGTGTTGTTTATAAAGTCCCTTAAATGTCAGAATCATTTCTGGAACAACTTTACGATCATCTTCTTATAAACCACCCACGACACGTGAATATTAAAGATTTCCACCTTGCAGCTAGTAAATGGGATAAATTAGTTTAGGGGCAATCTAAGTCGAGTGATGTTATTTTAGACACAATGTTAGCTCTGAAGCTTGATCAAATTGTCTGTGAACCTACGCGCAGCAGTACTGTTTTGGAATTTGCAAGTGATATGTTTTTAAATGCTGTTATTAGTACAGAACCTGGTGTGTCGGATCACAGCTTATTGTTTTCTTGGTCTTATCGAAGGTCTGCAGGGGCATTCGAGCACTCATTCTGTGTGCATTAATGACTTTGACCACGCAGATGATACATCTATCACAGATTACTTAGACACTGCACTAAACCACAGTACGCATGACGATATTCATGCCTTCTGGCCACAATTTAAGAAGGCGGTCATATTCTCCATTGAACACTATGTCCCATTCCGGAAGGTACATAAAAACCATAAAAACCCATGGATCTCTAGGAATATTATCCATATTAAACGTAGACTCAAGCGACATAGAAAGCGTAGAGACGTAACACCCGAGAACCTTAATGAACTAAAAAGAAATTTGGCAACTAAAGTATATGAAGCGCGGACACATTACTATCATGTCACTCTTCCTGCATTCATTAGAGATGATCCTGCTAAATTTTGGAGATTTCTGGGTCAAAGCAATACACGGTAAATAAAGTTAAACTGAACAGGAAGTTCGAAACTGACGCCTTTATAATATCGCAGGCTTTTATTATTTATTTTCAGTGTTTTCGCTCCGTCAAGTGCTTATGTACCCCAACCCGCTATGCTCGATGATATGGACGTTCCTATCGTCACAAGGGAAGGTGTCTTAATTATGTTAAGCATCGTGAGCACCAGAAAGAGTATAGGACCAGATCAAGTCCCAAATGCATTTTTACAGCGCTATTCTATACAGATAAGCGATTTCTTGACAAAGGTCTTTAATGCATCCTTGCGTAGTTGCGAACTTCCGGACGACTGGAAAATTGCACGTGTCATCCCCATCTTGAAAAAGGAAATAGGTGAATAATTTCGAATTATAGGCCGATTTCTTTAACTTCTATTTGTTGCAAGTTACTAAAGCACATTGTGGCTCACAATATCCAGTGCATTTTAGAAGATAATAATATCTCATCTCCTTGCCAACACGGCTTTCGGAAGGGAATGTCCACGACGACACAACTGGTAACTACTCGCGACGTTTTAGCAGCTCTAGATCGTTCTGGGCAAATTGATATACTCCTGTTAGATTTTGCTAAAGCGTTTGATAAGGTTCCGCGCTGTACACTTATGAAATAATCTAGGGTTGCCGGTATATCTTATAAAATTGGTTGAGGCATATTGAACTAATAGAAAGCAGTTTGTTGAAATCAAATCTAGTGTATCTAGGATGCTCAGCATTACATCCGGTGTTCCCCGGGGAAGTGCTTTGGGGCCATTATTATTTCTTATATATGTATATGATTTAGTGCAAGCAATCCCTGATTCAGTGTCTATTAAAATTTTTGTAGATGATTGCATTGTGGTTAAAGAAATAATCTGCCATGAAGATCACAACCGATTACAGCGAACTCTCAGCCACATTGAATGCTGGTGCGCAGAATGGGACATGGAACTAAACGTTAACAAAACAGTGTTATTAAATTTATCGCGGAAAAAGAATCCTGCCTTGTTTACTTACACTGTCCATGGCTCTAACATTCAAGCAGTAACTCAATATAAGTATTTAGGGATTACTCTTTCTAGTGATATGACATGGGAGGCGCACATTTCTGCAATTTGCGCATCAGCTTTTCGGAAACTGTTTTCTAAAAAGGAAGCTGATAAAGGCAGCGGTGAATGTTAAACTTCAAGCATACAATTCCATTATCAGACCTAAATTGGAGTATGCATTCGTTGTATGGGATCCCCACACAAAAAAGATATACAGTGCTTAGAACACCTGCAAAGGAAAGCAATCAGATTTATATTTTATAAATATAAAAGGCTGGATTCTCCATCTAAGGTCATGAGTGCGCATAACATTCCCACACTAACTGTACGCAGAAAAATCAGTCGACGAAAATTCTTGCGTAATATTTCGTCTGGAAAAGTAAATATATTTGCGCCCTCATATTTAAAGTCCTTTGCAAGAAGACCAACACGTAACACTCACAAACACACCCTACAACCAATTTTTGCCAAAACAGGCATTTAAAGAGAGTTTTTTCTCACGCACAATTTCGGATTCGAACAGTCTACCTGAGTTTGTCTGCGAGGCTGAAAACTTTGACGAAGCCCTTGAACTACATTTGCTGTGCTAAATATCAACCTAGCCAAACTGCTATTATTTCTGGTGCAAGTACTGTTGTAAATTACGTGCCATTCTTCTTTTTATGTGTGTGATAAATATCGTCCTAATGAAACCACGGTATTATACTGTCGTGTGAAAGTTGTTAGAAATTATTTCTGTGCTGTTATTTTCCCATTTCATTGTAATTCCACTCCTGCTTGGGCCACATTGGCCTGCAGTAATGTGAAATAAATACAAAAATAGCGTGACAAAGACCGAAGAAGCCGTAACAAAGGGACGCAGCCTGAAATCGGTGAGAAAGAAACTTGATATAGGACAAACCGAGGTGTATGCACTGAAAGATAAGCCAGGTAATATCAGAAATCTCGAAGATATAGTAAAAGCAGCGGAAGAATTCTATACTGACCACTACAGTACCCGGAGAAGTCAGGATACCTCAATTAGAAATAGTAATGAGCAGGATGCAAAAACTGCTCCTATAACTAGCGATGAGGTTAGAAGGTCCTTGCAAGACATGAAACGAGGAAGAGCGCGAGGAGACGAAGGAAAAACAGTTGCTTTAATTAAAGATGGAGGGGACCTAATGCTTGGAAAAATGGCGGCTCTTTATACGAAGAGTCTATCGACTGCAAGGGTCCCAGAAAACTGGAAGAATGCAAACGTTACACTAATCCACAACAAGGGAGACATTAAATAATTGAAGAATTACCGACCCATTAGCTTACACCCAGTATTATATAAAATATTTTCCAAAATAACCTCCAATAGAATAATGGCAACACTGCCCTTTGGTCAACCAAGTGAACAGGCTGGCTTCAGGAAGGGATACTCTACAACAGATCACATCCATGATATTTTTCAGGTTATTGAGAAATCCGCAGAGTATAATAAGCCTCTCTTTATGGCTTTCATATATTACGAAAAGTCCTTTAGTTCAGTAGAGATACCAACAGTCATAGCGGCATTACGTAATCAAGGAGCACCAGAACGCTTACGTAAATACCTTAGAAAATATCTACAAAGGTTCTACAGCTATCATAATTTTACACAATAAAAACCGCAAGATGTCTATAAAGGAAAGGTTCAGACAGGGAGACAGTCTCTCCAATGCTATTCACTTCCTGCTGGGAAGAAGTATTCAAGCTGTTAAACTGGGAAGGCATAGGAGTAAAGATCGACAGTGAATATCTCGGCAACCTTCGGTTTCCGTTGACATAGTTCTATTCAACAACAACGCAGACGAGTTACAACAAAGGCTTGAGGACCTTAACAGACAGAGTGTAAGAGTGGGGTTGAAGAATAGTATGCAGAATATAGGGATCACGATAAATAGCCGGGAAAAATGACCAGTCTTCAGACTCCCTAGTCGGCGTCTAGAGTGTGTGAAGGAGTACGTTTCCCTAGCTCAATTATATACAGGGAACCCTGATCATGAGAAGGAAATTCGCAGAAGAATAAAAATGGATTGGATCGCATACGGCAGACATTACCAGCTCCTGACTGGAAGCTTACCATTATCATTGAAAAGGAACGTGTACAATCAGTGCATTTTACCAGTGCTTAGGTATGCGGCAGAAACTTGGAGACTGACAAAGAAGCTTGAGAACAAGTTAAGAACCGCGCAAAGAGCGATGCAACTAAGATTGCTAGGCATAACGTTAAGAGACAGAAAGAGAGCGGTTTGGATCAGAAAGCAAACGGGTATAGACGATATTCTAGTTGACATCAAGATAATACAATCGAGCTGGGCAGGTCATGTAATGCGCCGGTTAGATAACCATTCGACCATTAGGGTTACAGAATGGGTACCAAGAGAAGGGAAACGCAATCGAGGACGACCGAAGATTGGGTGGAGCGATGAAATTAGGAAATTCGCGGGCGCTAGTTGGAATCGGTTGGGGTAAAACAGGGGTTACTGGAGATCGCAGGGAGAGGCCTTCATCCTGCAGTGGACATAAAAAAGGTTGATGATGATGATGATAATGAAGGTGCCTCAGAAAGGCTAGCCGATGTTTCCATATTAGGACCTATCTTCGTCAAAGGCGGCCTCGACAACCTCGGCATGTCAGATTTACCGGGTTAGTAGCTGACTTCACGAGCAGTTGTCGGTGGCGGCTGGTTGTAAAGGGAGAGAATGCAAAGGAAATGAGCGCTGTCGCTTTGCGTCTGCAAGCGGTGCTTTTAGGCGGGCGGCAAGGGTGGGAGAGTGGGAAGGCGGGCATATAAAAAGAAAGGCAAAAGCAAAAGACCAAGAGGTCAAACACACACACACACACACACACACACACACACACACACACACACACCCTACTAGAAAATCCTATTTGTTTTCAAACGGGTTTCATCAAATAGGGTTATGGAACGGGACCCCGTTTGATCCTGTTCAGTCCTGACCTGTTTAAATCCTGTTTATTCCTGTTTAAACCTGACCCGTTTAAATCCTGTTTAAACCTGACCCGTTTAAATCCTGTTTGATCCTGACCCGTTTAAATCCTGTTTAATCCTGACCCGTTTAAACCCGTCCTATCTAAGCCAGACCTGTTTGCCCCTGTTCAGACCTATATTTTGCTGCAATCATACCTGGTCCTTTCAGAATGGATTGATGTTGCTTAATATAATTTACTCTTAAACCTATTTTGTACATTTGTGTATTTGCGATCAGCATTGAAGAGAAGTAGATCTGCATTATGTTTGCAACAAGAATGCCACTTTCACATGTAGGTTTGCCTGGCACATTGCTTGATACGAAGATGAACACAATTTTCGGCATAAATTGATTAGCACTACCAACACTGATGTGATACATCATGAACAAGTTTTGTACGACCCACGAGTACGTTCTTTATGTATGACCTACAAGAAAATGCACCCTGAAGAAGACTGTACCTCATTTTCATATTTACTACAAGTATGCAAAAATTCTTGCAGATTAAGTATTTGTTCGATTACTTGTACTCGTTTTAATGCAGTGCTTTTCGTTGCAATGGTTTGTTCACAAATCCACAGTAAAGCGTAATATTGGGGTGAAAAATGTCAGGCAAAGTATTGGCATGTACTTGTAAGTGAAAAAGACAAGTATACTTTACGTAGGTATTTCTGTACACCAACTTGAGCTTTCATTAAGCCTGAAGTCATCCGGCTTAAAAAAAAAGCATGTCATAAATGTCCCAAGCACTGTTTATTGGACCTTCTAACGGTATTTCGATGCATCCAGTCTGCCGAGAGAAGACCGCTGGAGTGGGTTGCTTGGGTGAGAGCGAGCAGGGCACCTGAAAAAGTAAAGCCAATAATTTATCTTGATTCATGCAACAGGTTGGCACATAGGCAAATTCGCCTATGTTTCCACAGATAAGAAAGGTTCAGCATTCCGGTCATAGGAGATAATGAATAAATCTTATTGAAAAATATGTGGTTTCATGCAATGCCTATGTTTCAAGGGAACATAAATTACTGTGGGAGAATAAGCTGTCATAATTAGCAGGCGATTGAAGCAAGTGTTATAGGAAAAAGATGGACACATCGTTTGATTAGCAATAATTACTAGTATTGAAGCAACAGAATACAAACATGAAATACCTTTAAAAACAACACCGACAGGTTGAGATAATAGATTATTCAGAAACTAAACCCTTCTGCCAGCAAAATACCGTAGTGTACTGGCTTTGACATTGCGCTGCTCAGGCAGAGGGCATGGGGTTGAATCCCGGCCACAATGGCTGCATTTAGATGGCAGGGAAATGCCAAAACCCCTATGTAAGGTCTATTGGGTACACGTTAAAGGAGACTAGGGATCCCGCCAACTTGAAGTTATAAAAACCGGGGTAAATTTCGAGATAAGCAAACTCACAAAAGTAGAAGGCCCTGGCCATGCGAAGACCATATAAAGCCTTTTAAGGTAGGTGCCAGCAGCCGCAAAATTTCTTGCAAAAACGAAATATAGCAGAAGCGGTATTTTTCCGTAGATCACTTTTGCAAGGTATTTTACAACTTGACACTTGACATGTTGGGCATCTACGGGCAACAGCAATTCTTGCACAGATCATAGCAAACACTGTTGCACCTAGGTATACATAGACACATAGGTATAGGTACAGTCGCCGACTGATTTTCCGGACTCCGAAAATTCGGACTTGATTACTCGGTCTGCTTCACGGCACCGCCATTCTCCCCATGGACCATAATGTATAACAACTTCCGAAAGTTCGGACGCCTTGCAACCTCTCGTCTGATTTTTCGGACACTCCTTGAGCCAACTTGATCGAGAGCACCATGCACCGACTCTGACCGTTGCATCGTTCTACTTGCTGAACGACATTTTTGTTTTGAACGGAGCCTCCTTGCTGCCCCACTAAGTGGCGCTACTGCAAATCCCTGCTCATCATCATCGTCTCTGCCTGGTTTGTAGCTACAGCAGTTCCGGTCTCAGCTTAGTATGCCACGTCAAGACAATCCAGCAGCTGATTTGTTTGTTTCTTCGTGCACGACGCTGCGAGTAGGCCAGGTTTTTTGTTTGTGCAACTGATGTCGGCGTGACGATGTTTGATGAAGCAAGATGGGCCAATTCATTCCACTAATATCTAGAATAGCTACCTGTAAGCACCACCTACCTTTCAACAACATTTGCAAAGCATAAAACCTCATCCTGAAAAGTCTGCACATGAAGACATCGGTAGCAACTTCAGCGTGGGGCCTCAAGATAATTCGGCAAGCCAAGAAATTACTGACAGCACGAGTGCAAGCATGCCAACAGGAAATCAGTGGCTGAATAATGCACCTTCTACCAATTGGTAGACAGTGCATTTTCGCAAAGCCCTAACTACAGCAGATCATTGTTCAGGAGTTCCCGAATGCACAGCTCTATGCCATTTTCACACCGACTCTAGGGAAGCACCTCTGCACAGTTGCAAGAAAAAAAGCTAGATGCCCCAAGAGAAATGAGCCCACTCAAGCCATGGAAGTTGTGTTTACCTTGTCTTCCTACAACTACTCAAAACCTAGGACTGCTGTTTTGCACAAGGGAACAAACGTCAACATTGGTGCCTCGCCCAACACAAGTGGTCTGCGCTGTAGAAGGTGCCATCAGTCAGCCCACAGATGAGGCCCACACCAGTGCTGTCAGTGTGCTGTACAAATTGCAGAAGCAGAGCCTACAAGCTTGTCTGCCTTAGTGTGATCGCACCAATGAACGAAAACTAACGAATCAAGTTTGTTTCGTGCCGAGAACAGTTGCCTCATGCTGGCTTGGTTTGTTGTGTAGGCATGTAAATAATGAAAAGGCCTGCATCACTATCTCGGAGAAAAAAATCATGTAACAAAGCACGTACAGTACACAGGTGCAGTGTCTGTCACATACCATTTCGTGCAGTAGAATCTACATCGGATAAACTGGCCAATGTATAAATGACTGGCAGCGTGACCAAGCAAACTTGATGCATGGGTCAGTTAGCAGTGGTAGTGCACTGCTCTCGGCGCACATGCACCTATGTTTGAAAGCTGCTTGATCGTGACAAAATATAAAGACAAAAGCGCTGGAGAGATATCTGAGGCTTTTCTTATATGTATGACGAGGAACCTAGCGCTAGGTCCTCATGCAGAGAATTACTAGACAGTGAGACTGCTTCTTATCATTGTAAAACAAGTGTCACGCTCACCATGTGATGCGTCCTTTTCGTTTCTGTGCGAACAGCATGTATTTAGATCTATTCTCCCCCTTTCACCTTTTGCACAATATCACTGTGCGAGCAATAATACTGAACTGTTAGTAGCACTCTGCCCTGTTGCCTCCTTTCTTTCCTTGTGAATTGTGTGCTAAATAAGGCTTTTTTTGGTGAAAGAGTGCTAGTTGAACGCATAAACTAGCGCCATGGCACTTTGCAATACAGGACTGTTATAATTCTCTAAAAATTTGTCCATGCAGAACAGTGTCAAAAGAACACCTTAAAGAAAGAACATGAGTGTATCTATCATAAAGACCAATCCTTGTCTTTTTTCCTTAACATAATTTTCAATACCGATATTGAAGTACAAGCTCACCATATTATATCACCTTGTCAATGAAGCAAGGCACAAGGTGCCCAACTGTCGCGGGACCAACTTGGATGTGGAGATCAGCGCAGATCAGCAACATAGCAGGGTCTGCTTACACTTCTTCTCCAGGTCCAGCCATACCTACAACAGCTATAAAACAAGTGAGCTTAGAATCACAAGCGAAACAATATAAAAAGTGACACTGAACAAAGCAACTTTCGTTAAGCATAAATAGGATCGAAATGCTGACATTATGCCCATAAGTAACTTCACTTTGAGCAACAAAGCATCCAATTTAAGAAAGATTATATGTATCAGCTATCTATGTGAGAAAAATTAATCGAACGCCCTCTATTTGCCATACCCCTCCCCCACTCAGTCAGGGAGACATATGTCTCCCTGACTGAGTGAGCTGATCCCAGGTATAGTGTAATTAAAGGTTGTCACTTGGAGGGCCAATCCCGATACCATTGCATGACTTGTACAATAATTTTTATGTGTTGTAATGCTGGCCATCCTGCAGGCACTGCAACATTATAGCACCCATAAGGGTAATGGTATTACCTGATAAGGTTAACTGATAGGTGTCCCCAGAAGCATAACTCGGCATGTATACTCGGAGGCCATTATTATAAGAGAAGCAATGGCAGAGGTGAAGCTTTATCCTGTGCCATATGCAAAATGGCCGAGCACGCCCAGCTTCTGGTTACATTCTCACTTGTGACCACTGCAACAGGGTGACTGACATGCGTAACCAGCAGTTTGTAGGACCACATTTTCATAACCTGCAATTTGTTTTACATCTGAAGAGATCAGCCTCAAGCTCCATGCTGCGCTGCACTCAAGAAGCATTATAAACTGGCAACATTTATATGCTATGTTGCATGGTTTGTTGCATGCTTTAGGAATTTATTTATTATACACATAGCTCATAGGCTCCAGTTGGAGTATTGCACGAGGTGGCAAGAAAACAAATTCTGAACTAACAAGGAGAACATTCAACAAAACAAGTCAGACCAAAGAAGAAACAATAACATACTCTCATAATGGGACTATGTATCTGGCAGCTAGCTTCTAAAAAAGACAATTAGGAATGTTTTACTACTGGTAGCGCTTTAGGGGATGGAATGTAGAATTCCAAGCTTCATACACTTTTAAGCCACCTTTCGCGGCTTTTTGTTTTGAACTCCTATTCTCTGTACTATTATAGAAATGAATACCCCCCCTCCAAAATAAAACAAAGAAAATCATGTAATGCACAGTAATGTAACACAATAATGTAATGCACAACAGTGAATACTTAGAAAAATGTAAATAAGAACATGGAGTCTATGTGGGCACACATGTTAGAAGTCTACATGAAAGCATAATAATAAAGGTGGGCAAAGCATTTATGCTTTTGTCGGGCAACCTGCAGCAAGACATACAGGTAAAAGGATATGCATGCCTCACAACACAGTCCCTAAAAATATCTGTCACAATACAGTGAGTAGGTATATCATGCATATCTACAATAGCTCCTAATTATATTTAACTCAGAGGGGGCTACCTATGTAACTTGATCAAACTGAAGGTGGGCCAAATTCTAAATATACGATTCAAGTAGACAGAAAATGGACGTTATGAAAATGCATCTACAGCAAAAGTGTTGTACATTATTGTTGTACATTATGTCATACCTGCCAACCTGTGAACATAATATTTTGTAAAAATGCTGCAGACACTAAATTCTTTGTTGGGGACATAGCACACATTATTTTAAAGCTTGCTCTCAGCACCCCCATTGTTGCATACACACACACATTATTAATAAAGGGAAAATCGCACATCTACCCGCGCGTAGCAATTGCTACAAAAGAAACCCGTACGGATTCCTCGAAAGGAAAGCCTCACAGTTGAAAAAAAGAAACCGTCCAGGTCTGGGACTCAAACCCGGGACCACCGCCTTTCCGGGACAGCCGCTTTACCATCTAAGATAACCAGGCGGCTAGCAGATGGCCGGGCCAAGTCGAATTTGTCGACAACATGAAGCAAAGGCAAGGGTCTGACGTAATAGTTCTGCGGAAACGCGCAAGGTGTAGAGAAGTAATTAATAAAGGAGAAAAAATTTTACGTCAAACCCTTGCTTTTGCTTCGCGTTGTCAAGTAATTCGACTTCGCCCTGCCATGTGCTAGCCAGCTGGTATTCTCAGATGGTAGAGTGGCTGCCTCGGAAAGGCGGTAGTCCCGGGTTCGAGTCCCGGACCAGGACGAATTTTTCTTCAACTGTGCGGCTTTACTTTTGAGGAACACATACAGGTTTCGTTTGTAGCAAATGGTACGAGCGGGTGGATGTCTGATTTTACCTTTATTAATTACTTCTCTCCACCACGTGTGTTTGCGCAAAACTATTACGTCACACACACATTATCAACCATTATTTAACTTGTCGTGCAGCACGAAAAGCAGCAGCGAACTTGAAACCAGTAACTGACAACATTTTTTTTTTATATTACAGAGCTTTACGCTGCTTCAGGAATTTATCTGACTAAACTTCCTAAAAGCAAGTGCCCCTCTGATGTTCTCGTTAGAGATATTGCATCGCTAATAATAAAGCAGTACAAGTACCATTACAATTAATTTTTTACATGCATTTTAACAATGTCATGCCGTCAATCTCTCAACAGCTTTAAAACATCTTAACCAACACAACTTCATTCTCTTTCTAAAATGACATTCATAAAATTGTAAAATGAGCCCACATTTGTAAACCCACGAAAAATTCAGGAGAGTTTCCAAACATGGATGATACCAACAAAATCTGCAGCTCGTGTAAGTGGCAGCAACTACTTTGCACACACCTTGTCACAGCATGCACATCAGGTACTTTTCCGTGCTGTTGAGGCTGCAGAAGTGCCGCAGGTGCCTATGTGGAGGTGCCTCTGGTTCACAAAATCTTGCCATCCCTAAACAATAATAAATACTTATTTATTGTAATCCCTGCTGAAACTACAAACTTGTGATATAAAAAGATCACGTCATATTTTGAAAAAAGTATCATACAACCAGTTACATGAAGCTGCAACTGGTTGTGCAGATATCTGATTATAACATCACAGGCGGTTAAATAACACTTAAATCGAACTGTAGAGAACATGAATCTACTATGAAAAAGTTCACACAAACGTACAGCTGTATAACGTGAAATGTGAATTGTACTATCAAAAAATTCCTTAGGACATGAAAAGCGTTCAAAAACCTAACTTGTCTATGCGGCGCAACAAAGCACTACTCCCAAAGGACGATGCGCTTAAAATTACAACAGACCACCTCATTTCTGGAGGGACAATACAGAAAAGAGAAAGATTTTTCGATTAAAAAGAAACATTGCTTATGTAATTTCGGCTTCTCTGCTAGATCGGAATCCCTTACAAGTACACGAAAACACACAGGACACTAATACACGTCATCTGACGACACTTTAGAAACAGAAGAATTTCCATACAAGCTAAAAATCTGGCCATGCGTCGACGAAGAAATCGGGTGCCATCTCGCGCAGCTGTTAGCTGTGACGACGACACATCGACGTACTACTTCTAGAAATGCCTATACCATTTCTTAATGAAAAATTATGTACACAAACAGTAACTTTCTTTGCTTGAATTTTTGTGCCCATTTAGATCAAAGAACCACCCGCGCTAGCGTGCTTCATAGGTGAAAGTAAATAAACCACAGATAGAGCTGTTGGCAACATGAACACGTTTTAGGGCAATTTAAATGGAACTTTTTGCTAAATGTGCACTGCGACATGAAGAACAACCATTTGAAAAGCACATTTATAATTCTTGCTGCTTTACAAATCCGGATCCGGTTGTTGTACGGATCTTGCGATACGTACAACAACGCACACTTCACGAACCATAGACAGGAAGAATGCGCGCAAGCGCCGGACTTACCTTTCTAGGCGTACTCGGAAAACGCTCCTTTTAGTGTCGCAGGTGCCGTGGCATCGACTGCACCAGCGGTCCTTCCGGCGCACACACTGTTGAATTGCGGATCAACTACAGGATGTAAGAGCACAACTTTCACCAAATTCTTCCGTACAGCGCGATACGATGCGACAGTGCCAGAGGAGGAGATCCTGTTCATGAGCCCGGAACAAAGGAAGCGCGAAGGGTCATATCTTCGACATCGGCGCACCACACGAAGGATACTGCGGGCTACATTACGCGGTCCCAGGGGTTTTGTGATTCTAAATGCATACAAAATGCACCTCAATTTCTCTCGGCACAGCGTACACACGATAAAACAACTACATCGGACGGCGTCAATGCAGCAAGCATTCACATGTGGCGACAACTGAGGACGGCAAAATAGTATCACCTGTAACTTTACCGGCGCTCCCTGTGCTGCCATCTGTAGGCCGCCACCGAAAGCGACCGTGCTTTCGGTGATCTCATGGATGGTGACGGCGTTGTATTTCGATGTTATGCGAGTCGTACAGCGTCTTGTACGACGTGTTTCAGCAACGTTGCTTTTAATAGAGAGGACAGCAATCTGCGTATACGCCGTATAGACGTCTCACCCACTTGAAAAACACAACAGCAAATTTTCAGTCTGTCGTATTTTGGGACGTTGTGACTGTCGTTCTGTGCTCTGTAGTGTGACGCCCTGTAGTCGAAAATTCTGTAGTTCCTGATCAATATTTATTAAAAATTGACAGAGGCCAGTTTAAGGATATGTAAAATTATTAATACGAAATAAAATAAAAAAACAAAGGTAGAAAAAAGATGCCTTTCGCCAAGGATTCGAACCTTGGACCTGACGATTCCGAGACAAGCATCTTACCACTGCACCACGCCGAACATCATTGCCAGTGCGTTTAAGCTATGTCAAGAGTGTAAATTGCTGTCTGGGTTGCTGTTTACATTTGCATTTTAAAAGCCATGATGCGCTTTCACTTCACCGCGTCAACTGCCGCATCTCTAAGAGATGAGCAAAAGCGTTGTTACCATCGACAGGTACATCGTGGAGTGCTAGACCATCGATTGTGCTGTAACGATATCCATATTTCATACGAAATTCAGAAATAGACAAGGGTGACCGGGGACACTGAGGGTTGTTACTGCTAATTTCGACAATTGTCTCTTGCTCTTTACACTTTTGAGCTCGCATATAATTCGTGTGTTCAATGCAATATAGCTACATAAACACTCGTGGATGAGTCTTCATCTCGACAGAATACTGGCTTCTCACGGCAGCGCTGTACCAGATTAATGAGACCCGAGCGAGACAGCTTTTCACGCAACTTTGTGGAACAATCCAAAGCTTCTTTTCCGCTTCGCATATACTTGTGCAACATTTCTGGGAAATTAACTAATGTGTCAGGGTAACCGCACATGTAAGTCCACAGGCCTGTGTGCCCCATCTTACCAAATAAAACAACGCGGATACGCAGCCATTCCCGCAGATGGTATGATTTTGATCAGCGGCCGATTTTGAGGAGGCCGGTAGGGCGTTGCTGGTGCCGCGTCGTTACGGCACAATTATAACAATTGGCAACGTCGACTTTAATGCCGGTGTCGGTGCTATCAGTATTGCCGGCTTCTTAGAAGCACGATTGAATACCGCGCAAGAAAAAAAAGTACAGTGTACACCACCGATGCGAAGCTGACATTTTAAAGGGCCGCGACGGAAAGTGCTTCTGTTGCGACTTCACAACTCTTGGCCGTCGCGACCGAATGTTTCTGTTGCGACGTCAGAATCGCTGTCGTAACGTCAGAAATGTCTGTCGCAACTTCAGAAACGTTAGGAACCTCTGTCGTACAACAGAAATTGCTGTAGTTGCAGCAGGAATTCCTGTTTCTTTTTCAACTGGGCAGGACCGGGAATCGGTTTGAAATTCGCAGCTAGCATATCGCAGTATGGTCTGTGAATGTTCCGAGGTAGTCACGCAATTTCTGTAGAGCTTGATAATGACCCCAATTTAGCACTAGTGGCTGAATTGTCAGGATGTCGAACAATAAAACGTTCCTCCCCAGTTCTATTCAAGCATTAAACTCGTATGCATGATACCATCCAGTATGGTTGCCACAAAGCTCCAGAATAAACCAGCTTGTGTGCCAAACAGGCGACCCTATATGGTGCCACTGTGTCCAGTATAAGCCAGTTTAGTTGCAAACAGGGCCCCTGTTAAGACCCGTTTCTACTTGAACTGGTCGTGCCTATACCTGCTTGCATGCCAAACGGGACCCCGCTCAGCCCTGTTCATGTGTGAACTGGTCCAGTTTATACCTGTTTGCATGCCAAACGGGACCCCGTTCAAACCTGTTCGTGTGTAAACTGGTCCTGTTTGTACCTGTTTGTTGCTAAACAGGTCCCTGTTAAAACCAGTTTAAACCTGTATAACCCAGTTTGAATTTAAATAGGATTTTCCAATAGGGCACACACATATATATATATATATATATATATATATATAAGCATAATGGCATGAATAGGTATACAATGCCATGAGCGCGAAGGGCGGCCCAAAGTACTGGAACACCACGAAGAGCACCATAATCGCGCTCGAGGTGTTTTCCGGGAATAACTTAATACCATAATTTTGGAATGTAGGAGCATATCTTATTGTCTCGACTCTAGTTTGAGTGCGAAAAAATGTCAGTGCAGTCGCGAACACTGTCGACCGTCTTAAATAGGTTTAAGTCGTCAGCGTATAGATGGGACGAAGAGTGTTCTATTGCAGACACTGTCTATGAACGGATCATTAGGGAACTGCGCAGGTAACCTCATAGCTAATAGAACTGTATCCGTTAATTTCAACAAAGCACCATCTATTGCTTAGGTAATTTGATACCAGAGCAGTGATGGAAGAACGTATGACCATTTTGGTGAGCTTTATAACGTGAAGCTCATGGCAAACATGAAATACTTCGCTTGGGTCAAAGGGCGTCTTTTGGTCCCCTACTACATGCACTACCACATGGGACGAAGAGTGTTCTATTGCAGACACTGTCTATGAACGGATCATTAGGGAACTGCACAGGTAACCTCATAGCTAATAGAACTGTATCCGTTAATTTCAACGAAGCACCATCTATTGCTTAGGTAATTTGATACCAGAGCAGTGATGGAAGAACGTATGACCATTTTCGTGAGCTTTATAACGAGAAGCTCATGGCAAACATCAAATACTTTGCTTGGGTCAAAGGGCGTCTTATGGTCCCCTACTACATGTACTACCACACTAGAAGCATGGCCATGCATGTACACAAGTTCGTTGTTGTGGAGCACACTGCTGAAAAACCATGCTGTTGATCTATTAGAATGTTCTTTGCAGAAATAGAAAGCAGGGAATGCAACATAGATGCAACATTTTAAACGCCGCGTAGAGGATAGATTTAGACCGTTAGTTAGTAACTGCACTTACAGCATCCGATTTATGTACGGGCATAAGTACGCATTAGTAAACCTACTAGTCTTGGGGGAACTCTCGAAGGTGCGTGTCATCCACACTCTAAACAAAGAGAGTTCCGGGCACTCTCTTTGAGGGAGTACCTGCTTGCCCCATATTTCACTCTCTTTTCGAGAGTAGATCGACCCCCTTTAAGAGAGAGTAGAATAACTCCTCCCGGCAGAGTTATATTGATCCACCGCAAGGGAGTGTTAGCACTCTTCCGCGGAGTGCTAATACTCTCCCCACAAGGGTAATAATACTTCCACAGACCGAGTGCTTCTACTCCTCCAAATCGAATACTTTTGCTCCTCCAAGCCGAGTGTTTCTGCTGCCCCTAACAGAGTGCTAGTACTCTTTCCAATAGTGTGAAAGCACGATGTAGAGCCATGGTCACGTTAGAAACGATTCACAATACTTACGTGTGGGGAATATTTGATTCCTTCATAAGCAGCTCCTGCACTTATGCTTGGTGAATTGGATGTAATCTGTAGTCGCCGAGTTACTCAAATGAAGCACTTTCTCTCTTAAAACGCCAAAACCTTCATTGATCAGTCGGAAAACCAACTGAATAATAATTTGAGAAACGTACTGACAAACACATAAAATCAGATTACAATGATGCCCATGAACTTTACAACACATCTTGTAATAAAACATATGTATATTCTTTAAAGTTTCATCAGTATTACAGTGTAGAAATATTCTTTATTTGAATTGGCTCCACCTTCTTAAAAATAAAGTATACAATGGAAAGTTTAACAAAGAAAAAACGTATGCAAACTCACAAAGCGTTGACACTACAGTCGAAGAGAAATATGCGCCACATTACTGGCCAGCAAACGCATTTCTGGGACAATACGTGTGCACTTATATGGCAGAGGTTAACAGACGAGCTGCGAAGCATGGGGCTGGTAACGTAGATAAATTTTGCAAGAAACTTTTTTTGTGTGCCATATTCAAAGACCGCAGCTCATTTGATAACATCTTGTACAGTGTATGGATGTTCCTGACTAAGAGTACAGTGCATTTTGAAAAGTGTTGTATATTCTCATGTGAGGCCGCAGATTTATCTAGCTTTGCTTATATTTCACATAAGGTTATTCATGTATGGTCTGCAACAATTCTTTCCCAGAGTGCCTTGTCATGGTTCTGCAGCAATATCCTGCCCGGTCTCAAAGCGGTACAGAGGCGTATCATATTTCCTATTCGGTTTACCTCCTCATTAAAGTGATTTGCTGGTGCTGTTGGGATTGTTCCGTTACACTTTTTCACAAATAAATAAAATTAGGTTTTCAATGTTATCTAGTGTGTAGCAAATGAGTATAAAACTACAAGGAGCATTGGCATTAAAATCTTGCGCATAAAATTTCTTGTAATATGTGGCAGCTTTTCATTCCCATTACGGTGAGAATGCTATACTTCTGTGGAGCAGCTTGCATAATTACTTGATCAATTATTGTCACTATTTGAAAATGCAATCTAGCTAAAGCATAGCGGGGCTTCAGATGTGAACGAAAATCAGATGTCCTGAATATATTGCATCAAAGGCGACATAAACATAGGTACAGGTAGGGAACTGCACGAAAAAGACAAAGAAGCAAATCATAAATTGGGAAAGGCAGGTTTCACATATCCTTTTCATGGACGTGGATTTTGCATGTGGCAATGCATAAACTGGCACAGTGAACCAACTACCTGAAACGAAAGCTTTTTCTCTACTGAAGTGGTTGAGATGCGCTAAAGAAAAATTATTGCGCTTCACAGAATCTTATGTTCATCTCAAAACAAGTAAATATGTGTCTAGGAAGAATAATACATTGCCTCACTGTGCACTTTATCTTAAGTCCCGAAACTTACCATGTGCAAAAATACTTTAATTTTATTTGGCCTTAGAAAAATTATCTCTGCACAAGCCATCAAAATAAGGTGTTTTTGCTTGATTAACACTATATGTTCAAACGCACCAATGATTGAACAAGTGTTCCGCTCAGATACTCTGAGTTCTTTGCATTGAGCACATTTCTGCGTCCACTAGCATACTTGGTTGGTAAGTAGATTGAGTCACTCTAATCAAAATATCAAATACCTGCCAGAAGATGTCATATTTATTTATTTTATTTATTTATTTACAGATACTGCAGCGCAGAAGGGCTATTGCAGGAGTGGGTGAATACACTATGTGGCAAATACAAATCACAATACAAAAGAAGCATATGTGAGAACATGGCTAAAGGAAGTACTCAATAGCATCCCCAGATTTATGTGGTAAACAACGTATGAAGCCCAGCTGGTCATTCCAGAGTTCTATTGTCCTAGGAAAATACTGTATTTGAAAGTGTTGGTGCGGGTAAAAAAGACCTATAAATTTAAGTGATAGCTGTTTCGCGTGATTAGGTGCTTTGCACGGGTCATATATGTGTTAGAGGAAGTATAATTTGGAGATAGAGGGTGTAGACGTTTCAGAGAATTATTGTGACCACGGTGGAAGTGAGGGGGTTAAACCGAACATATGCAGATGAGATGACGGTGAAAACATTGTCGTAGCGGCGGTACATGAAACGAACCGCCTTTTTCTGAACAGATTCTACTTTGTGATTGTCCGAAATTTTGTAAGTGTTCCATAAGAGGCGGATATTCAAGAATAGGTCTTAAAAGTGTTTTCTATGTAATGAGTTTAGTTTCTTTCGGGGCAACACGTAGAGTTCGGGTCAGGTAACCAAGTGTTCTGACTGCTTTGTTGAAAGTTCGAATATGTTCTCAGCAGGAAACATTGGAGTGAAAAGCAGGCCTCAATACTTATATATATATGCGTGCTGCAGAAAAGTGCATTTATAGGAATAATTGCAATAGGAGCATTTAGCATGCTTGTGAAAGGACATGATGACTATTCTTTAAAAGTTAATGTTCATTTGCCAGAGTTCGCACCATTCACAAAAACTTATAAAAGATTGATTCAGAGTGTTATGATCGTTAGGTGTAGAAATGATATTGTAGATAACGCAGTCGTCAGCGTAAAGCCTAATTTTTACCCAAACAAAGTTTGGCATGTCGTTAATATAAAGGAAAAAAGTAATGGCCCTAAAATATAACCTTAGGGTACTCCGGAAGATACTGATGCGTCAGGGGAGCTGAATGAATTAAAAGAAACATACTGTGAATGATGACGAAGAAAACTGCGGTTTCAGTCAACAAGAAGAGGGTTATTAGAGATAAGGCTTAGTTTATGCAATAGTTTAGGATGTGGTACAGTATCAAATGATTGGAGAAATCAATTGAGAGCGAATCAACTTGATGACCTAAATTAAGAGAACTGATGTCATATGTAAATTTAGTTAATTGAGTCACTGTGCTAAAACTACTACGAAATCCATGCTGAGCGCAGCACAACATGTTCTTAGACTCGATAAAAGTGATGATGTGCTTATAAATTGTTCGTTCAAGTGGTTTGCATGCATTAGAAGTTAACGAAATGGGTCTATAATTTGGAACGGATTGTTTCCGCCCAGATTTGAACAATGGAATGACTCTAGCCCGTTTCGTTGAACAAGGAACTGTACAAGTAGACACTGATTTGTCAAAAATAATGTGAGGTATTGACGCTTGCAAAGCGCATAACGGTGAAGGAACACATTGTTGACATTATCTGGACTGCAGCCTTTTTTGGTGTTAAGATTTAAAATAAGGTTCAGCACTCCTTGCTTAGATATTGTGACATTGTTCATTGCACAAGACATGTTAGTTTTCATGGAGCAGGGAGAGATTTTGCCATTTCCCTGTGTAAATACTGGCGGAAAATATTCATTGAATGCTTTAGTAATAGCTCCAGGATCACTTATTTTGGAACCTAATTCAAATGCCTGGGTGGCATCTTTCATAGGCGAAGTCGAACTCCATAATTTTCGCGGGTTATATTTAATTAAATTAGGCAGAGTGAACTAATAATAGAAGCTCTCAGCTGCATGAATCTTCTGACGGAGCTCTTCCTTCCTATAGCGAAAATGGGCATTTGTTTCGGCAATCATGTGGCGCTTCCGACTTGCTCTGGCTACTCGACGCTTCAAATGCAGTATTTCCGTTGTCATCCAAGGAAGGTCAAGATTTGTCTTTTTTGTATTTTTAATGGCACATAGCGCTCTCTGCTAGTATGAACAATGTTTTCAACATGGTATACTATATCAATGATATACTGGTAGTGCACAACCGGGAGAATCTGTATAATGAAATGCTTAATATATGAAGTATGGACGTATCATTCGCATGACTATAATCGTAAAAACTGGTGCATTCATAGTGGCGCCTTAAAACTCAAAGATTAATAGTAGGAATAACAGCTTTGTGATCAGAAATACCGTCAGTAATCTGGCACTCAAAGCCACATGCAAAGAGCGGTGCATTTGGGAAAATCAAATTTAGTACCTAGCATGGCGGACTCTGTAGTAGAATCATACAATTTGTTTCAATCAAAGGGATAGTGAAAATTCAAGCAACTCTAGAAAGAGGGACATTATCACCAGTTACCGATAACGAAGCCCACGAAATGTTAGGTACATTGAAGTCCCCCACGCAGATTAACTTTGAAGAGCAAAAACCTCGCTCTTGAATAAACGCGTTAATGAATGTCATTTCATTTGAGGCATGCCTGGGAGGTCGATAAAACACACCAATGGATAAGTTCGTTTTAATAATGTGCACTTTACGCCAGATGGTCTCGATCTGAGGTGGGGATTGTAGTACAAAAAACTAGGTCAGAGCGCAAAAACAAAGCAGTGTCTCCGCCTCTGCCCGTTTTTCAGCCTACTCTTAAGACGTTATATCCTGTGGGGGGTTATCTCGTAGTCATACATGTCGATATGCAACCAGGTCTCAGTGACGCCGACAACATGCAGAGAATGTGATGCCACCAAAGAGGAAAAGCTAGAATATTTCTTAGATAGGCTTCTTGCGTTAAGACTTTATATACAAAGTTTATAATGCATGTCATTGTTTAGTCAAGGATTGCTCCTTTGGGAGAGCTGTAAATGATGGTGAGTGGCACCAGCACGAGCTTTCACAAGAGTTGGAAAGAACGTCCCAATTGCAGAGCTGATTATCAACAAACGCATGGTTCATACTCATACCTGAGGTGTACCACTGAACCATTGTTGCGGAATGGTGTTGTAGCGTCCCATAATTTTAGACCATAGTTGATATGACTATTTTAGAGGAGGAGAAACCACAATATTACATTTAAAAAATAATTTTCAGTTGCAATTTGCTCTGTGGCTTCTAAGACGTAACGTGCACACCACGGTGTACACAGTTAAAGGCCTTAATTGCTGCTTGCTTTCACTCCGGGAGGCACGACCGGTTTTAATGAAATGGTTTCGTGAGCATGCACGTAAACGATAATGCCTTCTCAAACATGGGATACTTTGCCCCCGATGCTTCCCCTTTCTGGAACGCAAGAGAAAGGCATGCTTCTAAAATTAGGTGTAAAAAATTGATAAAAGGGAAGACATGAAAATCTGTCTGCTTCATGTCAGCATTCAAAATACAGAATGACAGTGGTTTGTATTGGCCCCCTTGCATTCATGTGCCGTTAAATTATGTAAGCACTTAACCACGCATGAGCTGTTGTTTTTTACAGTGACACAGGCACCGTGCTCATTGCAAGTATGTATTATGTCACTAAGCAAATATGCAATTTCATTGTACCACTATATTTTTAATCATATAGATATATCTGTTCAGAGGCGAGACAAAAAGCAGTGATGTCTGACGAGACTAATCAGCTTTTTTAAACACATTTCTAACTTTTCAATGACACAGGCTGCTATGTGTTTGCCTCCAGAAAGCATACGTACTTGATCTTGACTTCCCCGTCAGCAACATTACATAACTATACCATGCTAAGATGACTGCCTAGAGCACATGAGAATTTTAATCTTGGTCTGACATACTGTATTTTGAAAGTTTTGTTGACATTTATTTAAATAGTCCACCCAATATACCTACATTCTAGTTTTCTCGTCCAAATTTTAAGACAATGTATTTTGACTCTTTGATGTGCACTTCTCTGCACTACGTGGAGTCGCTGGACTGGCTCATTGACATCCTTGAGTCCTTACAGCTGCCTTCCTGCACTATGAAAAAACGGGTGCCTGAAAAATATCGTGTGCAAAAATCAACACAAGGGTATGGTATAAAACAACATCAAGAGAGTCAAGTTATAAATAAGGTCATGGCACTAAAAGAAAATCATAGCTCTTAGTCTTCCTACTGAAATGCATGTAGAACATGTAAATGACTGCAACCGTCAAGTGCTAAACTAACAACAATTTTTGATATTTCAAGAAAAAAGGAATAACCAACAGATCATCCTCGTTCAGCAGCAATGTTACAATACTCCTATTAATAAATAGAATATTGGTGATGGTCAGATGTCATAAGTGTGTCACTAGTCTGGTGCATCGCAAACACCCCTTGGGGCACATCGTAAGCACGTGCCCAGTGTGCCCCCCACACCATCTCTGGTGCTGCCACTGCTCAAGCCATAATTTGAGGATCATATCTGCAAACATGATGCTCAGTAGGGACAAAAATATGGTGCTCCAGTTCAGTGGATATGACTGGATATGCCTGTAAGAATGGGCGAGAAGGCTTCTTATGGCAAGCTTGCCAACATTTCAATACTAACGAGAAACAGTTCACTGTGACCTGCATCTGAGCTTACTAAAAGGCGTGAACTTTTTTTCATATATGAGGTGCACGATGGAGTTAATTTTTGACAGACTCGACTACTGCTGCAGTTTGACCACAGTGATCAGCTTATCAGACCAACTCTATGCTTTATGTACGACAAACGGCTGGCAATGGAATTAAAGCAACGTTTTATTTTGATAGTTTATTTCTCCGCTAAAAATATTAAAGGGATTACCAAATTTTGACTTGCTATGCAGTAGCAAAATGGACACATTACGCTTGTAGCCCCCAGAGGAACGGTGATTTAGCGGTTCATATGACATAACTCTGAAGCGCCAACTCATATTAGCAAATGCACAGGCACGTCCAAAACAGTAAGCGTATGCAACACACCCCTGCAATTGTAATTCCACGCAGAAGCCGTTATATTCGATGCCGATGCAGAACTTGCTGCTTGAAAATTCACCGAGTTCGTAGACATAAGTACTCTTTCAGATTCGCACCGCGCTCGAAAACCGCAACACGAGACATAAAACCAGACATATAATCACACCATTTCAATACATGAGCAAAAACTGTTCAGTCTTAGGGCTAAACCCCATGAGAGCGATTTTGTGCGCGACGGCGACGAGCGACATAACGGGTCGTCGCTTGAACAGATCGCTCAGTTCTGGAAATGTAGAACTCGTCGCTCGTCGCCCGGAAGTGCTATGAGCGACAAGCCAATAGCGCGAAGCCTGAGCTGGATTGACAATCGGCGTCAAATGAAACGCGAACAGTGGAACGCGTGACGATAGGCACCATTGAGGCCGCCTGCTTGTAGTTATCAGCGAGAGGCGCGAATTTCTGGTTCGCGATAGTTTGCTTCCATTTTCTTTCGCGTTCGTTTTCTTGCTTTGCCACTAGAGCGCCACAATCATACTTGGCACCGATCGCAACTGCCGCAGCGCGGTTTCTCTGGCGAGAGAGGCTGTCGCCCGCTTGGGTGAAGCGAGCGCTGGTAGCTCCCTCATAGCGCTTTGATTTTGCTCCTATCATTGCCGCATTATCAACGACTGCTTGCGCTGGGAACAAATAAAGGTCGACCGGTTCAAGAAAACAGACTTTGTCCAAGGCCATCTTTAGACACTGGCCATATTTAGACATTTGGTCCAAGGCAGTCCAAGGCCATCTTTAGACACTGGTGCCCCCACACTCACGGATCAGCGGCCGCTGCTTGCAATGCGTTGGAGATTGGAGGGCTCAAACCCGAATAAGAAAAACGGCGAATTTCTTTGATAATGATATGTTTCATCACCAGAGACGGCGAAAATACCTAGGTAAGAACTCTGCACAAAAAAATATGCACATAGGTGCCTTATATCGATACAGCACACAAAAGCTTGAATATGGCGTATCCATCTGGGACTCCAGCAGTGAAAACTTTATTCCTTCGAATTAGTTCAATTTAACTGCGTCCGTTTCATTCTTCGTAAATATAATCAATTCGCTAGCGTAGCCCCAATAAAACAAAATCATTGCTACTCGTACCACTCACCTCCCGTCGTAAATGTTCTCGTCACCGTTAATTCATAAATTTTTTTTACAGCCACATGTTCATATTGACATTCTTATTGCTCCCTTGTTTATCTCTCTCTTCACTTATCACGCACAAAAAGTTGCCATCGCTTCTTACCGCAAGGGAAACTGCCTTCAGTCATTCATTCCGTGTACTTCACAGGACTGGAATCACCTTCCCGGATTGCTCACTTGCATTGTCGAACCTTATCTTTTTTGCAGTGCCTTAACTAACAGTGTATACCTAGGAATGTAGCAAAGCTTGTAAGCTATTTTAGCTAATATTATATAATTAGGAGCGACTCATGCCTCTATTTGTCTTTTTTCTAGCCACTCCCTCTGTAATATGCCTTTGGCCCTGACGGTAACTCAGATAGATAAATAAATAAATAAATAAATAAATAAATAAATAAATAAATAAATAAATAAATAAATAAATAAATAAAACGACTCTTTTCGCGTCGTAATATGAAATATTTTAGCCATATCACTAAAGGAACCCGACATCAAATACGGCAGTGTCAACATGCATATTTGGTAGGAAAGACACACCTGGTGTTTTCGGCTCTCCCATTTCAATGACGCTGGTCCCAACGAGTCGAAAACTTAGACTCATCAGAGAACATCACGCAGCGCCAGTGCTCTACAGGCCATGATGCATGGCTTTGTGCAAACAGGAGCCTTGCGTTTCGATTACCTGCCGAGACCAGCGGCTTTTGCGACGTTACGCGGCTTCGCAGATCAGCCTCGTGGAGACGCCGCCTAATAGTACACGTGCTGCCGGACAAATTCGTAAGTGTCCTCAATTTCGCTAGCAGTGATGTTGGTAGCATCTGCTGCAGCGGCCACAATGTGTAGGTCTTCATCGTTTCCTGTAGCCCGCTGCCTGTGCCCACGAGGCAAGTTTTCAAGCCGTCCCTTGTCGCGGTAGGCCTGACAAATTCTATTAATTGTAGACAGCACACGACATGTTTTCTCTGCAACCCCACATTGTGGCACACCATGACTGCAAAGAGTAAAGATTCGAGCTTTTTCTTCGAGGTTTACACTAGGCATTGTCAGTCTCAAATGACGCGTGTACGATCGGTCTCGGGTTATTTGAGCTTTTCTGGTCGCTTTAATTTTGTGAGCATTATCAGAACAAAAAGCGATTAATACGTCACGTTGCACACCCACCGTTCCCGATCGGCCCCCAGCGCTGTTCGCATCGCAACCAGATGCTGATAACGTGGCATGGGTGGAAGCGAAATCAAAGCGCTCTACAAGATGTAATTAGTGGTGAGTATGAATGTGGTGCTTCAGTGGTAAAGCAAGAAGGAGAATGGTAAAGAAAATAGAAGTGAACTATCACGAACCGGAAATTCACGCCTGTCTCTGATAACGACAGGTAGGCGGCCTCAATCTGGCCTATCGCCACGCGTTCCGCAGTTCGCGTTTCATTTTACGCCGATAGTATATCACTCAGATACTACCAATTGTCGCACGGAACGAGCAAACGATTGAATATTTATACGTGCAAGAATAAGAACCTGCTGCAAGACCTTCAGAAATATTTTATGCTGCTTTTTTACAGTATAATACATTCACTTAAATTACTAAAGCACGCGCCACGCTAGTTTCGACGCGCATTTGCAGCCCTCATACCGGTAACACCAGGGAGACGTCGCCCAGAATTGTCGCTCGCACGGAGTACTACTTCCAGGCGACGAGCGAACGCAGCAGCCTTCTCCATCGCATCGCTTGTCGCTTTCGCACGCAAGATCGCTTATATGGGGTTTATACTTTATTCAGCATAAAACATGAATTCAACACGCGTATTCAGTAAGTTCAAGATAACGCGCCCAACTGACCTCTAGCAGCATGCTGTTGAATGCCTGCATCAAAGTTTCTAGCTAACACTGGCGCTGCACGTAACTTCAGTGGTCGCAGATTACCCATGGGCGAAAGACACCGTCAAGCGCTCGGCTTTTTTATAACGAAAGCATGCCGGCAGCAGAATGACGCCTTTCTGTTATGTGACTCCTCAGTTCAACAGCGCTCCGTACACAGTAGACTGACAAACTGAATAAAATTAAACGCACAAAACGTTCGCTAAGCACGCTCCGCATACGCTCGGAATGATGGGCTGGTGAACAAACCATTTTAAGCGTGCTATCGCCTCACGCCTTATTCAGCATACCATGGTTCTGGCAGCGTTTGCGATTTTCAAACCTCTTACGGACAGCGGCAAGTGATAAAATCACATGCAGCTATCGCGACGACTGGCAGTTTCGTTTGACGTCCAGAGACACAGCGTGCTTACTTAGTCCGTTGTCAATCGCGTCGGCTAAGCGCCGCGACGACTTCCTGGCGATAGCATGTCACATACGCAGAGTGTGCGCCTAAGTTAGAATTTATGCACTTACCGTGGAGGATTTGTTGTTATATCCAACGAATGACGAACGACTGCCGTGTTTTCGCGGCGACGAGCGATGGCTGACACACGATCTCCCTTGGATGGCCCTCGTTGCTGCTCGCTGGACGGATCACCTTTCTCCAGCATGCTGTTCATGCTGTTCCGCGATGTTGTGCGCGCTCGCGGTAGGGCAACTCCGAGTGAAAAAGTAGAGCACTGGCTCCACGTTACTTTGAACTGTGGCTGCCTGTTCTCTCAGAAGCGAAAGGGTGTGCTCTTTGCTCAGCGTGCTTGATTGATGCGTCACCATGTTCGGGACCAGCCTCCTACAGTTGAAGCAGAAGCTTACGCTACGTTTTGTTCTCTATTGCCGGAAGAGTAGAAGGGGCATTTTACTCTCTCTCAGAAGGACAGAGTGAAAAGCACATTTCACTTTCTCCCTGCTGATGGAGTGAACAATGCATTTCACTCCACTCGACCTTTTGCGAGAGCGAAACAACGATTGAAAGAGTAAATCCGCCTCTTCACTCCTGCGATATCCTCCCAAGTTTTTAGAGAGCTTCAGCGCCAGAAGAAAAGGAAGGTTAAAAAATAAAATTATGGGGTTTTACGTGCCAAAACCACTTTCTGATTATGAGGCACGCCGTAGTGGAGGACTCCGGAAATTTCGACCACCTAGAGTTTTTTAACGTGCACCTAAATCTAAGTACACGGGTGTTTTCGCATTTCGCCCCCATCGAAATGCGGCCGCCGTGGCCGGGATTCTTTCCCGCGACCTCGTGCTCAGCAGCCCAACACCATAGCCACTGAGCAACCACGGTGGGTAAATTGAAGGTTTCAGGCGTGCTCTTTTATACACTTGAAAACAAGGTGTTCATTGACTGATAGCGTACACACCACATCAGACTGAGAAGGAAGGTTACCTTAAGGCAGGAACATCTTTTGCAACTAATACAGAGCATAGACGTTTTGCAGAGGCATCGGCAGCGTTCGAAACATGGCCATTTTCATAAACAAGACATACACCAACAGCGCTCTTCTTTAAATAGTGAGAGCCTGCGTATTTCCTGAAATATTCTGAATTACATGTCATGCTGGCTGCAACACGTTCAATATGGTTGCAGTCATCCTCGTTGTAATAAAATTTGCAGAAAACAACAGCCACTACACTCAAAATTTCATTTTGAACGCCTGGTCTCCAGCTTTCCTGTGTACTTAGCCTCCCAATTTTGTAGTCGTTTTCAGTTATTTAGAAAACCAATGAAGGAATTTGGCTTTTTGTGTCTTTTTGTAGGTATGAATGTAAGCATGCCATATTCAATAACTTTCTTAAAAAATGATCTATTCATCAACATCAGCTATCCCATCTACGATCGACTAGTCAGATTTTTCAAGATAATGGCCCCAGCCTACATAGCCTCGAGGAGAAATGTTGAAGGAGCTCTTAGTGTTGTAATCAGAACGGATGCTGCGTATCTGTGTTGCCAGAGTTAAGCAAGCCATTAAAGGATAGTGGAGCCTGTCCGGCGCAACGATATGAACGTTGCCAGGCATGACAGAAATAGTGTCAAGATTCGCGAAACAAACACCTAAAACGTTTTCATACCAGTTTCCAGCGATGTTTAGCTTCTGTCGGGAATTGAAAGAGAAAGTGAAGCAAGTTGTGGCATTTTTTGGATATGTACAAGTACATCTTGCAGACAATAATATTAAATCACGAAATTCTGGGTATTTTTAATAATGACGATAATGAGTAGGCTCACCTCCTTCGTACCTTCTTCGCAAGTTTGTTTAATTCAATATCCATGCTTTTATTTCAGCGCTCAGTTATTTTTTGGCCGCGGGATACTTGAAGTGCTTACAATGCAGGTGATGCAGTTACTTTGCCGTTGCCCAAAGATCTTTCTATTTTCTACCTCTACTGTACAGTTCTTCGCTCTCGCTTTCTTTTTTTGTTGTCTTTAGTAATAACGCAGTCAAGGTGCACAGAGAAGTGACCACAAATGCGTGTACTTATTCTGTTTTGTCCCTTAGTGAGCAGGTGGCGAGTGGCTTGCAAGCCACAGTGAAGAACAAGATGGACAGTGTAGCGCTCCTTTGTATAGGGCTCGAAATGACGACGGCCAACGTTGAGACCATACTGAGCAATCTGAAAAAGGAGTTGGAAAAATCAATTGATCATGTTGCTAACTCAGCTAAAGCGACACTAATGGCCAAATTTCAAGAGGACAAAAACAAGGCGAAGGTGAGTGACGAATTCTATGTATATTTCACTGATATTGCAGCTACAAACATCATGAGATTTAATAATGAAACTCATACAGGTTGAAGTACGAAATCGAACGTGCTGCATTGCATAATGGCGGGCCGTATATGCGAATTGATGGAGATAATTGTTTGGAAGCGCTTTATTTATCGAGTCACTAATTGCGCGGTGACAATTTTTTCCATGGGTTTTTGTTGGTGATAGTTAGAGAGCCGAGAATTAAATTAATAGATAAGTCAAGTAAAAGTGTTCTCATGGTCAGCAGCAAACGCTATAGAAACAAAAAGAGAGCGTCGAGACCCGAAATGCCATGTCATATTTATGCGTGTTCCATTGTTCCGTAAGCAGCAGAGTTACCAGAGAGATGGATGGAGGGGGTGACTTCCTCTTTGCTGTTATATAATGGGAACTCCGTCATACCAGTTGTTTGTAATGTTGCGTATGGTGAGCTCTCTACAGGAAGCTTTTGTGCTTATAGATGCAATGACACAAATTTCAGCAGCGTACACGTTGAAGTAATTTATAACGAAACACTTTAACTTACTGGTGTCACCGAGGCTTCCTGCACCCATGGGTACTGAGTTGACGGTCATGAAAAAATTGCCCTTTATTGCAGGTATACTAACTTGTTTACTGTTAACTGCCATATACGAAGGTTTGCTTTTATTGCGATAGCAATTATGTGGACGCACCAGGTGCATTTCCGCCGTCGACGTCGGTGTCGCCGCGATGTTCTGTATACAGTCCAAGTGCGATGGCATTGTGGCCACGCGCCGTATGCTGTGGGTGTGCGTAGGCCAACTTAAATTTCAAGGTCTGCCAACTTGAAATTTGGAATTAGGCCAACTTAAATTTGGCTGTGGGTCAACCCAGAGTTGGGGGTGGGTCAATTTGAAATTTCAGGATTGATTAAATGAAAGTTTGAGGGTGAGCCAACTTTAAATTTATGGTTGGTCCAACTGAAATTTCGCTTTAGGCCAACTTGAAATTTAATGGTGGGCTGCCTAAACTTTGGCAGTAGGCCAACTTGAAATTAAGGGGTCGGCTAACCGACATTTGAGGGCGGATCAACTTGGAATTTGTACCTCAGCCGACCTAAATTTGGGCGTGGGCCAACCTAAATTTGGGGATGGGCCAAATTGAAGTTTGGGGGTGGCACTACCTGAAATTTAGGGGTAGGCAAACTGGACATTTCAAATTTGAGGATGGGCCAACTTGAAACTTGGGGTTCTGCAAACTAAAATTTGGGGCTATGCTTAGGCATGTTTAGACAGCTTCAGTGGAGTTACTACATACTTTTTGTCCGCCTCTGCTCACATTTTGCGGGATTTTCGAAAGGCGTCGTAACAATACCACGCCACCTGACCATGCTGCTGAAAAAGTCAATTAATTTACATTAGGCCTGTGCAAGCTTCGGCCTTCCTGCCGTTCATCAGCCTCCTGAATTCACTACCGATTGTAGCCCATTTCGATGACTACGATAACACGGGGAAGTCCGCAACGACGCGACGGTCATGGGATTGAAGCTTTTTAAATCAACTTTATCGCCTGCACGGCAGCCGCCTTATCGCACTTGAAATAAAACTATACTTTTAATGGACGTTATTCTTAAGCATACATGTAAATTCACAGATGGACGAATTGTCTTTATTTCTTAGTGTACAGTCGCGTGTCGTCATGGTGTCATGGCGTCCATTGCGGGATTACATCATTGTGAGAGCGAACATGGCCGACTGGGCCATTAGGTATTGTGCCTTCAGGAGTAACCTTACCCTTTTGCCGAAACGCCAATGGTCTATCCGGCTTACTACAGATATGCAAGACTATGTGTTTTTTCAGCTTGTTAATAATTTGCCTCCTCCACAGTTATACTGTGAAGGTGCTTCCCTGTACTACACTGTACTAATACGTGAGATTGCTTTCGAATTCTATTCCTTTAATAATGTTGTACTCTTGCTATCATTGTCGCACGTGATATACACAGAATACTCGGGCACTCTCAAATGATGCGCTTTAATTTCTTGCCTGAGCACACCCGCCATTGTGACGCAACTAAACATAGCTTGACCTTATTTTCTCCGAATAAAAGGCTTAATTAAACGCTTACGTCACTCTGAATAAAGTCACTAAGGGCCGTAGTACTCATTGTTCTAATGCCTGTATTTTCAAGCGTTTTTTTTTTTCAGGATGTCACCTTGTACCGAAGATACATCCCACTAATGTATCAGATGTGTCAGTTGTTATTATTGAGCACACAGTATAAAAAGTCATGCCCAACTCCATGATGCCCTGGCGGCAGGCCACCATGGCGTGCCACACAAGTATAACTACCCTCATTCATTTGGATTGGTATATCATTTTGTGCGTCGCTACGTCACCACATATTAACTCAGCCTGTGCTTGAAAAGCCGTCCATCTAAATTGTCTTGTTCAGCCTCTTGATATACCATCATCATCATCATCATCATCATCATCATCAGCCTGGTTACGCCCATTGCAGGGCAATGGCCTCTCCTATACTTCTCCAACTACCCCGGTCGTCTGCTAATGGTGGCCGTGTTCTCCCTGCAAACTTCTTATTCTCATCCGCCCACCTAACTTTCTTCCGCCCCCTGCTACACTTCCCTTCTCTTGGAATCCAGTCCGTAACCCTTAATGATCATCGGTTTTCTTCCCTCCTCATTACATGTCCTGCCCATGACCATTTCTTTTTCTTGATTTCAACAAAGGTGTCATTAACTCGCGTTTGTTGCCTAACCCAATCTGGTCTTTTCTTATCCCTTAACGTTACACCCATCATTCTTCTTTGCACACGTCGTTGCGTCGTCCTCAACTTAATTAGAACCCTTTTCGTAAGCCCCCAGGTTTCTGCCCCATAGGTAAGTACTGGTAAGACACAGCTGTTATGTACTTTTCATATGAGAGATAATGGCAACGTGCTGTTCATGATCTGAGAATGCTTGCCAAATGCACCCTACCCCATTGTTATTCTTCTGATTATTTCAATCTCATGATACGGATCCGCGGTCACTACCGGCACTAACTAGATGTATCCCCTTATCACTTCCAGTACCTCGCTACCTATCGTAAACTGTTTTTCTCTTCCGAAACTGTTAAACGTTACTTTAATTTCCTGCAGAATAATTTTTAGACCCACCTTTCTGCTTTGCCTATCCAGGTCAGTGAGTATGCATTGCAATTGCTCCCCTGAAATACTAAGCAAGGCAATATTATCAGTGAATCGCAAGTTACTAAGGTATTGTCCATTAACTCTTATCCCTAATTCTTCCCAATCCAGGCCTCTGAATAGCTTCTATAAACACGCTATGAACAGCATTGGAGAGATCGTACCTCCCTGCCTGACGCCCGTCTTTATTTGAATTTTGTTGCTTTCTTTATGGAGGCCTACGGTGGCTGTGGAGCCACTATGGACATATTTCAGTATTTTTGCATACGGCTCGTCTACACCCTGATTTCGTAATGCCTGCATGACTGCTCAGGTTTAGACTCAATCAAACGCTTTCTTGTAATCAATAAAAGGTGTATATAAGGGTTGGCTATATTTCGCACAGTTCTGTATCACCTTATTGATTGTGTGAATATGGTATATTGTTGAGTTGCCTTTACGAAATCCTACCTGGTCCTTTGGTTGACAGAAGTCTAAGGTGTTGCTGATTCTATTCTCGATTGCCTTAGTAAATACATTGTAGGCAAAGGACAGTAAGTTGATCGGTCTGTAATTTTTGAAGTCTTTGGCGTCCCCTTTCCTATGGATTATGTTGGCGTTCTTCCAAGATTCCGGTTCGCTTTGGGTCATGAGACATTGCGCATACAGTGTGGCCAGTTTTTCTAGAACAATCTGCCAACTATCCTTGAACAAATCTGCTGTTACCTGATCCTCCCAGCTGCCTTCGCCCTTTGCAAAGCTCCCAAGGCTTTCTTTACTTCTTCCGGTGTTACTTGTGGGATGTGTAATTCCTCTAGACTATTCCCTCTTCCATTATCGTCGTGGGTACCACTGGTACTGTATAAATCTCTATAGAACTCCTCAGCCACTTGAACTATCTCATTCATATTAGTAATCATATTGCCGGCTTTGTCTCTTAACCCATACGTCTTATTCTTGCCTATTCCTAGTTTCTTCTTCACTGGTTTTAGGCTTCCTCCGTTCCTGAGAGGATGTTCAATTTTTCCCGTATTATATTTCCTTATGTCAGCTGTTTTACGCTTGTTGATTAACTTGGAATATTATGCCAGTTTTATTCTAGCTGTAGGGTCAGAGGCTTTCATACATTGGCGTTTCTTAATCAGATGTTTCGTCTCCTGCGATAGCTTACTGTTATCCTGTCTAACGATGTTATCACTGACTTCTGTTGCACACTCCTTAATGATGCCCATTATATTGTCGTTCATTGCTTCAACACTAAGGTCCCACGAGCTTTTTAATTAATCTAGTTCTCAATTCACTCGGCCCCTTCGCTCAGTTTACTTTCGAAAAATTTGTGTCTGTCGCAGTGGTTACCAAATACGCCCAACGGCAAGCTACCACTCAAACATTCCTGGCCGCCTGAGAACTAATGTCACAGCCTTTCTCCAACGCGGCGTTATGCTCAATATGACGATCCTCGAGTACATTTCGTGCACTTAGCTCACCGCCTCTTACCAATACCATCGCTGTCACTACTCTCTCGTGCTAGACACAACACAGACACGTTACGACCGTAATGAAGTTTCAGTTATAATCTAGTTAACGTACTGTCGATGCACGTGTCCGCTGATCGCCTGGATAAGAACGTGGCCCTGTCTTTGGCGACACTCGACAGCATCGCTCTACAACAACGCTTGTTAGTCATCAGATTTGTTTTCTCGGCAGGAGCATACTGCATTTCCTCTGAGTGTACGTTCGGCCTTAGATGCGACCTCATGAGAAGACTAGATGCTCGTGTTGATGTGCCCTGGCTGATCACACAAGTGAACTCATTCGCACCCACTTGTGCGCTTAACTGCAGGACCAAAAATTTTTATGTGACAGCCACGCCCCGATCGCTGTCCACCAGAACCAGTTCTGCCTGTCAGTTGACCTAGTTGCGGCCTGCATATGTTCCTGTTGTTAGCTTGGGGCCTTACTGACGTACTTGACCCCTACACCGAACCAATACAGTACATACCTTCCATGTGTTTTTGGCCCTTAGCACCTCTCTATCGCCGACAACTGTACTTTTATATATTGCAAAAAAACATAGACATAGGACTTTCAAGCGTACAAACGGATACGCACTACAGAACGCAGTAACGCGGCTGTTCTTCCTATTGTTGTTCATTTTTTGTACTGGTGTAAAGTGATCGAGTGTAACTTGGAGATTGCCGGATGTTTCACTTTTGCGTCGTCCTTCCAAAAGCGTCTCGTCCGAGCAATAATGACTTTTTCTGTACCATTATCATCAGCAGCAGCCCGTTTTAGTTCCACTGCAGAACGAAGGCCTCTCTCTGCGATCTCCAATTACCCTTGTCGTGCGCCAAGTGGTTCCAACTAGCACCCACGAATTTCGTAATTTCATCGCTCCCCCTAGTCTTCTGCCGTCCTCGTTTGCGTTTCCCTTCTCTTGGTACCCATTCTGTAACCTTAATGGTCCAACGGTTATCTAACCAGCGCATTTCATGGCCTCCCCAGTTCCATTTTTTTTCTCTTTACGTCAATTAGTATATCGTCTATACCCGTTTGCTCTCTGTTCCAAACCGCTCTCTTTCTGTCTCTTAACGTTATTCCTAGCAATATTTATTCCATCGCTTTTTGCGCGGTCCCTAACTTGTTCTCTAGCTTCTTTGTCAGTTTCCAAATCTCTGCCCTATTTGTCAGCACTGGTAAAATGCACAGATTGTACACCTTCCTTTTCAATGATAATGGCAAGCTTCCACTCAGGAGATGGCATTGTCTGTCATGCGTGATCCAACCAATCTTTATTCTTCTATGAATATCTTTCTCGTGATCAGGATTCTCTGTGATTAATTTACCAGGTAAACGTACTCCTTCACGCACTCTAGAGGCTGACTGGTGATCCTGAACGCTTGTTCCTTTGCCCGGCTATTCATAATTATCTTTGTCTTCTGCATATTAATCTCCAATCCGACTCTTACACTCTTTTTCTTGAGGTCCTCAATTGTTTGTTGTAACTCGTTAGCATTGTTGCTGAATTGAACAATGTCATTGGCAAACCGAAGGTTGCTGAGATTTTCGCCGTCGATCCCTGCCTTCCCAGTTTATTAGCATGAATACTTCTTCCAAGCAAGCAGTGAGTAGCATTAGAGAGATTGTGTCTCCCTGTGGACCCCTTTCTTTATAGGTTTATTCCTGCTTTTCTTGTGTAGAATTAAGTTAACTGTAGAACCTCTGTAGATATTTTCCAAGGTATCTACGTAACCGCTCTATACTCCTTGGTTACGTAATGTCTCTGCGCCTGCTGGTATCTCTACTGAAGCAAATGCCTTTTCCTAACCTATGAAAGCCATATAGAGAGGCTTATTGTACTCTTCGGATTTCTCGATAACCTGATTGATGACATGGATCTGATCCATTGTAATGTATCCCTTCCTGAAGCCATCCTGTTCCCTTGGTTGCCTAAAGTCTAGTGTTGCCCTTATTCTGGTGGCCATAATTTTGGCAGATATTTTATACAATAGTGGGAGTAAGGTAATGGGCTTATTGTTTTTCAATTCTTTTACGTCTCCCTTTTTAGGATAAGTATAATGTTTGCATTCTTCCAGTTTTCTGGGACCCTTGCAGTTGATAGACACTTCGTATAAAGAGCCGCCAGTTTTCCAAGCGTTATGTCACCTCCATCTTTGATTAAATCGACTGTTAGTCCATCCTCTCCTGCCGCCCTTCCTCGTTTGAAGTCTTGCGAGGCCCTTCTGACATCATTGCTAGTTATAGGAGGAGTTCTGTATTTTTGTTCATTACTGTTTTTAATGGCTCCTCTGGGTTTTCTCCAGGTCAGTATAGCATTCTTCGGCTTCTTTTAATATATTTTCGAGATTGTTGATGATATTACCCTGCTTATCTTTCAGTGCATACTTCTTGGTTTGTCCCATGCCAAGTTTCTTTCTCACTGATTTCAGGCTGCATCCATTTTTATGGCTTATTCTGTCTTTGTCACGTTATAGTTTCGAATATCACTTATTTTCGGCTTGTTGATCAGTTTTGACAGTTCCGCGAATTCTATCTTATCTCTTGAGTTGGACATTTTCATTTTTTTTGCTGCTTTATTAGGTCCTTTGTTACTTCGGAGAGCTTTCCTACTGGTTGCCTTGGTGAATTGCCTCCCACTTCAACTGCTGCCTCTGAAGCCAGCCTAGGTACAGTTTCATTCATCACTCTATGTCATCATCGCGTCTGTTCTAAGGCAGCATTTTTTTTTGCAAATACCAGCCTGAATATGTTCGCTTTTACTCTTACTGCCTCTAGGTTGACCTGTTTTTCTTGACCAACTTTGCTCTTTCTCTCTTCAAATTCAAGTGAACTCCAGGCCTCACTAACCTATGATCACTGCACTTTACCCTACGTATCACTAATACATCCTCAACTATGCGGGGATCAGCAGAAAGTATTACGTATAACGTTGGGGGCCGGCAAAAGGATGATTTTATCGCACCATATATAATGGTATACCTCAGGGCTTATAAGCCCCATCATGATGCTCAGATTTGTTGCCTGAACTCCAGCATGTATCAAATGCACAAAATAGCAGTGCACTTTGTCCCATCTTTAGGGACAGACTTTCCTGTGTCACGTTCGCGATGTTACAGTTCGCACATTCACTCTTTAGAAGAGCAGAAACTGTGGAAAACGTGGTAGACATGCAATCTATAGTGCAATCTACATTGTGCACGGAGCCTAGTTTGGTTTCCTGCATGATTGTATTCGTATTCACAGGGCTTTTTCAAATTTCTGTCTATGCCGTAAGGCAACCTTCTCGCAATAAAACAAAAGTCTTAGCTACATTGGAAGATTGTGAAGAAACGGCTTTCTTTTACTACCGCTTTGGGCAATGTCACCGGCAGTGTAATCTCATTATATTACACGGAGACCAGGCAACGATTCAAAGAAAAGACGGAATCCGTCTTATATTCGTGCTAGGAGTCCGAATAAACTGCAAGGCGCGTTCTGAGGCCAGAAGCATCGAAATAAAGCTCCTGTTATATTCTTGTAACCAGGTAATATTGAAGCGAAATAGGTTTGCACGTGTTGACACGGTACCCTTAAGGCGAGAACGACGAAGTTCGTGGTTGCGCGCGGGCTCTCCGAGGACCAGCCATCGCTACAGGCAGACGTTTTTTCCCAGTCTGTTGGTGCTAAACTGCTTTAGTTGCCATAGCTGAGTGACATTTCTGGTGGAGGTGCGGGGTACGGTCGATGTTAAGATCTCCGGAGCATACCCCAGACCTAAGCCCGGCGGGTACTTCAACCGAGCTTACCCCTGTGCACGTACGTGCCAGCCGACGCCTCCAGGGACTCCAGCCACAGCACGGTCTGCTACCGGAACGAACTAAAATGACGACCCAACCACCTCCCGCCACTCCTGCAGCATCGCACGTTGTCGTCAATCACATCCGGACGCCGAATCTGTTCCACGGAAGTGCTTCAGAGGACGCCGATGACTGGATTGACAATTTTGACCGGGTTGCCAACCTCAACGACTGGAACCACGAGCGTAAGCTACGTTACGTGTACTTCGCTCTTGAGGATTCCGCGAAAATATGGTTTGAGAACCACGAGGCGACACTGACGTCATGGGAAGAATTTCGTAGGCAGTTCCTCAATGCCTTCGCCAGGGCGGACAGGAAGGAGAGAGCGGAGTTAGCGCTGAAGGCAAGTATTCAAGGCCCGAATGAGCGAGTGACTGCGTACGTAGAAGGCATGAATCGACTGTTCAGACGTGCGGACCCTTTGATGACTGAAACAAAGAAGCTGCGCCATCTCATGCGCGGCGTGAAAGAGGAAATCTTTGCTGGCCTAATTCGAAATCCGCCGACGACACTTGCAGAGTTCCATGACGAAGCCACTACTATGGAAAAGGCCCTTCAACAGCGGGCCAGGCAAAACAACCGCGACGCCGTGATTTCAAGGGAGCTCTCTGCCATTACCCTCGGTAACGACGTTGGCGCCTTGCGAGAACTCATCAGGGCTGTCGTCAAGGGGGAACTGCAGAAGATGCAGATGACCACGGCCCCTGTGGGGCAACTTTCCATTGCGGAAATGGTGCGCACCGAGGTCCGACAGGCCGTCAATGTTCCTGGACAGTACGAGGCACCACAGCAGGTACCGCACGCCGAAATGAGTTACGCTGAAGCAGTGCGCGGCCGCCACCCTCAAGTGCGTGTAGCATGGTACACCCCACTCAACAAATGAACGTAACCTTCAGCCGCCGTGCAGCCCACATCATCGCCGAAGCAAGGACTAGGAAGAGCGACGTCTGGCGCACCACAGACTACAAACCCCTTTGTTTTCAATGTGGCGAAGCCGGGCACACCTACAGAATGTGTCCTTATCATCATGTGGGGCTTCGTGGATTCCCGCCGAATGCACCTCGTCCACAACCTGGTGAGCGGCCGCCGGATATAGAGAGTTTCGTCGCAAATCGTCGCAATGTTGATCAGCGATGGCCGGAGCTCCGTTCGTCGTCTCCTCCTCGTTACAAGTCTCCATCACCAAGCCAATCCTTCACTCGCGATGTCCTGAGACGCCGCTCGCCTAGCCCGGCGGGTCGGGAAAACTGAGTTCGGCGACCTCCGGAGGTGAGGCCGCTGACGACGACCGTACGCAATATCCTCCACTACGACGACAACGCCAAAAAAAGAACGACGCAGACGTACAGACGGAGTCGAACACCCTACGAGAGGTAGTAACGTCGAGCATTCAAATCACCATAGACGACGAAGAAATAACGGCGTTAATCGACACTGGAGCGGACACCTCAGTTATGAGCATGGACCTTGGCTGCAAGCTGAAGAAAGTTTCTACCGAGTGGACAGGGTCGCAGATTCAAACTGCAGGAGGACATCTGCTAACCCCGGTAGCAAGATGCACTACGTACCTCGGAGATTTCGTTATCCTCCCAAGCTGTTCGAGGGACCTAATTCTGGGAATGGACTTTCTGCAGGCGAATGGAGCTGTGATCAGCTTACAAAAGTCACGGGTAACATTTTCGACGGCGCAGGCCTTAGCAGGGAGCAGCACTGACGACACGTATGTCAACGCCTTGAGGATTGTTGACGAGAGCATCACGGTGCCGTCAAAGAGCAGCGTATTGACCCTCGTCACCTGCGACGCATTCGACGGCTATGAGGGTATTGCCGAGGCAAATATCCCGCTGCTGCTTGAAAAACACATGTGCATCGCCCGGGGCCTTGTTCGAATACAGCATAAGTGCTCGCAAGTGTTGTTGACAAACTTCAGCCATGAGTATCAGCACGTCCATCAAGGTACAACTGTGGCATTCCTGAACGAAATTGCTGACTTCTCCGATATCGGCACGTTACAAGTGACTTCACCAGACGCAACAACTCACGCCAGCCTGAATACCCGCGTCCACATTAATGCTGACTTAGCAGATGTTCAGAAGGATCAGCTGCTGGGCCTACTGACAGAATTCTCCGGCTGTTTTTCCACGGAATCCAAAGTCCAGCGCACTTCCGTTACGCAACACCGGATAGTTACAGAGGAGTCGGCGCGGCCTGTTCGTCAGAATCCGTATCGCGTGTCTCCTATGGAGCGGGAGGCGATTAAGCGTCAAGTTCAAGAAATGCTAAATGATGATGTCATCCAGCCGTCGACAAGTCCGTGGGCAGCGCCTGTCGTACTAGTAAAAAAGAAAGACAACACACTCCGCTTCTGCGTTGACTACAGACGGCTTAACCGAGTCACCAAACGCGACGTTTATCCCCTGCCACGGATCGATGAAGCTTTGGACCATCTGCGTCATGCTCAGCTCTTCACTTCGTTAGACCTAAAGTCAGGCTACTGGCAAATCGAAGTGGACGAGCGTGACCGTGAAACCGCCTTCGTGACTCCTAATGGGCTTTACGAATTTAAAGTGCTGCCTTTCGGTCTCTGTTCCGCCCCTGCTACGTTCCAACGAATGATGGACACTGTACTCGTTGGACTAAAGTGGCAGACGTGTCTAGTGTACCTAGACGACGTTGTTGTGTTTTCCAGCACGTTCGATGCACATCTCGCTCGGCTGCGAAGTGTTCTTGCCGCAATACGCAAGGCCAACCTCACCATCAAGCCTCAAAAATGTTACTTTGGCTTCCAGGAACTCAAGTTTCTAGGCCACGTGGTCAGCTCCCAAGGAGTACGACAAGACCCAGAAAAACTCCCTGCCGTTGCCGAGTTTCCTCGTCCTAAAGACAAAAAGTCTGTTCAGCGGTTCCTGGGCCTCTGCGCTTACTACCGTCGTTTCGTTGAAGGCTTCTCAAGGATTGCTGAATCGCTCACGAGACTGACGCGACAAGATGTGCCCTTTGCGTGGACGGAAGAACAAGAGCAGGCCTTCACCGAATTGTGTAAACGCGTTCAATCCGCTCCAGTGCTGGCGCATTTTGATGACACCGCGGCAACTGAAATACACACCGACGCCAGCAACGTAGGACTCGGGGCCATTCTGGTTCAATGGCAAGATGGCGCAGAACGTGTAATTGTGTACGCCAGTCGTAGTCTGACAAAAGCAGAAGCTAATTATTCAACGACCGAAAAAGAATGCTTAGCAGTCGTGTGGGCCATCAGCAAGTTCCGACCCTACTTATACGGCCGGCCATTTCGAGCGATCAGTGATCACCACTCGCTCTGCTGGCTTGCCAATCTACGAGACCCGTCAGGTCGCCTCGCTCGTTGGAGCCCCCGCCTCCAGGAATACGACATAACTGTTGCCTACAGATCCGGCCATAAGCATAGCGACGCTGACTACTTGTCACGTTCTCCTGTTCCCTTGACATCCTCCGACTTGGAGCTAGATTTGCCGTTTCTTGGTGTCATCGACGTGGTGCGCATGGCTGACTATCAACGTGCAGACTCTGAGCTGCTTCCAGTCATCCGATATCTCGAGGGAGCTGACGTTGTTGTCCCACGCCCACTTTCACGAGGATTGACGTCGTACTGCCTGCGAAACGATGTCCTGTACAAGAAACATTTCGAGAACAGCCAGGAAACGTTCCTTCTCGTCGTTCCGACGGCACTGTGCGAGGAAGTTTTACAGACGTGCATGACAATCCCTGTGCCGGCCACTTAGGCTTCGCGAGGACATTAGCGCGCATACGGCAAAAATACTATTGGCCACACCTATTTTCATCGGTTCAGCGCTATGTGCGAACATGCCGTGACTGTCAGAGGCGTAAAGTTCCACCCGTCAAGCCTGCTGGCCTCCTCCAGCTTTTGTATCCGCCTCCGGCGCCGTTCCAGCAAGTGGGAATGGACCATCTTGGGCCGTTCCCCACGTACTCCTTGCAAAATAAGTGGATAATCGTGGCAAATGACTATTTAACTCGCTATGCGGAGACAAAAGCTGTGCCGCGGGGAACTGCTGCTGAAGTCGCCAGCTTCTTCGTCCACAATATCGTGCTTCGCCACGGTGCACCCACTGTACTCATTACTGACCACGGTGCAGCGTTTACAGCGGAGTTATTGCAACAAGTCGTCGCACTGACGCACACCGTCCACCGAAAGACCACAGCCTATCATCCCCAAACTAACGGCTTAACAGAGCGCCTAAACAGAACATTAGCCGACATGCTCTCCATGTACATCGATGTGGAACACAAAACATGGGATGAAATTTTGCCATACGTCACGTTTGCTTACAATACCGCTGTGCAGGGGACCACCGAGTTTACACCATTAGAGCTTGTTTACGGACGTCGCGTTACAACCCCCTTAGACGCCATGCTCCCGGTAGACAACGGAACCACAAGCAATGAGAACACTGAAGATTTCGTCGAGAAAGCCGAGGAAGCTCGCCAGCTTGCTCAGAATCGCATCCGCACCCAGCACAATGCCGACGCCTGCCGTTACAACCGGACCCGACGGAATGTCCAGTACTTACCAGGCGACCGCGTGTGGGTGTGGACACCTATCCGACACCGTGGGCTCTCAGAGAAATTGTTGCGCCGCTACTTCGGCCCCTACGAAGTCGTACGCCGCCTCAGTGATGTGAACTACGAGGTGGTGCCTCAAACCTCTGATCCTGGTTCGAACCGACGCCGTCCACGTGCTGAAGTCGTCCACGTAGTACGGATGAAGCCGTACTACGCACGCCAGGGCTAAGCAACCCTCACAAACCGCTTCAGCATTGTGTACATTCCTGTATGTGTTTTTTTTTTGTCTTTTCATGTTGGCACTCTTGCCCATACTGCGCGCCCGCTGCCCTTGAAGCGACCGGGCCGGCCGCTTTTGAGAGGGGAGCAATGACGCGAAATAGGTTTGCACGTGTTAACACAGGACCCTTAAGGCGAGAACGACGAAGTTCGTGGTTGCGCGCGGGCTCTCCGAGGACCAGCCATCGCTACAGGCAGACGTTTTTTCCCAGTCTGTCGGTGCTAAACTGTTTTAGTTGCCATAGCTGGGTGACAATATATTGCGATTTACGCAAGGCCTGCAGTTGCGTGAAAGCCTTTTTGGAACTATACCCCCATTACATACGAAATATTCAGGACAGTTTCTCCGCATATCCACAACCATGTAACAGCGCTCACGAAAGATCAAAAGGTGGCACCGGTTAGTCAAGCTTTCACGGACGGGAAGTATATTGAATCTTTGGGCAAGGTGTCTGATAACAGTTCAAGTCAATTAGTGGGTAAACAGCTGTGACTGTCCAATAAGAAGTTACGTCACAGAAGCTTAATTTGTATGCAGAGACCGTTCATAATATAACCGAGCGAGAAAGTGCGATTGGCGAAGCGTCCCACGGATACCGTTCTCACAGCCAGCGGTGATGAATTGACTGGAATAGCAGCTTGGGCTTGTTGGTTTTCCATCCTGGTGTTAACAGCGGAAAACGTATGGTGTCGTCTTCTCGTCTCGTGTCTCGTCTACGTTTTGCGCTATTAACACCAGAATGAATTGACGCAGTAGTATTTTTTCGACGTCAGCGGCATACATCCACAGAGTGGTATATTACATAAAGATGTTTAATTTCATTTTTCATCGCGGAACCGAAAGCGCAGGTAGCGCTACGCGTATACCGCGGCTGGAGGCGCACGCTCTTTTTCACCTAGCAATATGGCCGCCGGCGGTTTCACTCGCTCCTAGGCCTGCGGCTGAAACTGCCACTAAAGAAGTTTAAGTAGATAACCTCCTTGCATAGAAGCGAGAGCATGGTTGCCAATAGATTGTGTTGGCTTAGACATGTTTGGCATAAGGCCGAAGACTGCACCCAGTCTTCTAAGGTGTTCCTATGTTTCATTCGCCTACATTCACGTACAAAAAAAGACAGGCCGCCAAAAGTAACTGACCCTGGCAACCTGTAACACCCCAACTCTGTCTAGTGAGGCTAGCTTAGCCCGACTCTTTCAGGAAGTATCAGACATTGTTAGGGATATCATTGGCCTTATTGATATTAGAACAGGTGAGGCTTAGACAGTGTTGACTAATGGTTATATCGTCTGCCATAGAGGTCTCCCAGTTAAGAAGCAATACGAAGTAGGATTCCTAATCAATAAGGACTTCGTGGGAAACATATTGAAATTCTAGAGCACGAATGAAATGCTAGCAGGAATTGTAATCAGACTTAATAAGAGGTTCCAACATCCAGTCACGATGATGATGAAGTAGATCAGTTTTATGAAGGTGTTAAATTAGCGATGAGAAAAGCACAAACTCAGTATACTGTAGTAATGGGCGATTTCAATGCAAAAGGGGGAAAAAGTAGTCTGGCGAACAAGCGATTGGCAACTATAGCGTCGACTCTAGGACCGCTAGAGGAGAGATGCTTGTAGAATTCGCAGACAGAAATAAGCTGCGAATAATCAACACATTTTACAAGAAGCGTAGCAACAGAAAGTCTACCTGGAAAAGGCCTAATAGTTAAACAAGAAAGTAAATTGATTTCATACTTTCTGCTTATCCCAGCAGAGTGCAGGATGTAGAATTGACATGTAGGGCAAAATGCAGTGATCGTAGGTTAGTGATGGCTAGGATTTACCTCAATTTTAAGAGAGAAAGAGAAAAATGGGTGAAGAAAGAACAGGTCAACTTAAAGGCAGTAAGGGTAAAAGCAGACTAATTTAGGATGGTAATTGCAAACAAATATGCAGCCTTAGAACAGAGAGATGATGATCATGATGATGATTGCATAGAGGTAATGAATGAAACCATAATGAGGCTGGCTTCAGAGGGAACAATTGAAGTGGCAGGCAAGGCACCAAGCCAAACAGTACGCAAGCTCTCCCAAGTAAGAAAGGACCTAATAAAGAAACGACAATGAATGAAAGTTTCCAAGTGAAGAGATAAGTTAGAACTCGTGGAACAGTCAAAACTGAACAACAAAGCGGAAATAAGAGATATGCGAAATTATAACGGGAGAAAGACTGAAAAATCCCTAAAAACCTGAAATCAGTGAGAAGCAAACTTGGCATAGGGCAAAACAAGATTTATGCACTGAAAGATAAGCAGGGTAATATCAGCAATCTCGAAGGTATAGTAACAGCAGCGGAAACATTCTATACTAACCTGTACAATACCCAGACGAGTCAGGATGCCTCCTTTCGAAGCTGGAATGAACAGGGTAGAGAAACTCCTCCTATAACTAAAGATGAGGTCAGAAGGGCCTTGCAAGACATGAAATGGGGAAGAGTGGCAGGAGAAAATGGAATAACAGTAGATATAATGAAAGATGGAGAAGATGTAACGTTTGGAAAACTGGCGGCTCTCTATACGAAGTGTCTATTGACTGCAATGGTCCCAGAAACTTGGAACAATGGAAACTATATACTAATCCACAAAATGGGAGACGTTAAAGAAATGAAAAATTATAGGGCCATTAGCTTACTCTCAGTATTATATAAAATATTCTCCGACATAATTTGCTCCAGAGTAAGGGCAACACTTGACTTTAGCCAACCAAGGGAAACGGCTGGCTTTAGGAAGGGATACTCTACGATGGATCACACCTATGTCATTAATCAGGTAATCAAGAAATCCGCAGAGTACTATTAGCCTCTCTATATGGCTTTCATAGATTAGGAAAAAGCATTTGATTCAGTAGACATGCCAGAATCATAGAGGCGTTACGTAATCAAGGAGTACAGACCGTTAACATAAATATCTTGGAAAATATCTACGTAGATTCCTCAGGTACCTTAATTATGCCCGTGAAAAGTAGGAAGATACCTATACAGCAATGGGTCAGACAAGGAGACACAATCTGTCCAATAGTTTTCACTGCGTGCTTGGAAGGATTATTCAACCTTTTAAACTGGGAAGGCTTAGTATAGAAGATCGATGGCGAATATTTATTTGTTTATTTATTTATTTAATTATTTATTTATTTATTTATTTATTTAATAATACTGTCAGCCCATGAAGGGCCTTTACAGGAGTGGAAAATACAAACACATACAAGGATACAGTATGACAACAAAAGCAAGTAAATGAACAGCAGCAGACATTTCAGCAGGGACGCGAATCGGTTTGGATTTTATGCACCTTACAAACTTCCCCCCCAAAATAAGAAACAAAATGAACAGATACACCTTTGACAAAGTTATGATATACATATTAGTTAGCGGCAAAAAGAATAACGTGTACACATTGCAAAAACTCCTCAACGCATGAGGCCGACATGACAGAGTCGGGGAGCGCATTCCATTCCGTAATGCCTCTCGGGACAAAGCTGTACTTAAAACAGTCATTTCTGACCTGACGGGGTGTGATGTACTGGGTATGACGATGTCTGGATGTTTCATTTGTCGAGATTTTGAAGAAGTTGTGTTGGTCGACAAGCAAGTGACCATTAATGATAAGGTAGATTAGTTTCAGTCGCTCATACTTGGTACGTAAGTCTAGCGGAGGTAAGTCGGCAAGCTTACAAAGTTCAGTGGGGGATTGGCAGTAGCGATACTTGTTAAATATGAACCTTGATGCTAACGTCTGGATTCTGTCAATGTTTTGTTGGTTGGATTTAGTGTAGGGATCCCATAGAGCTTTAGCATACTCCAAGATAGGACGTATTAACGATTTATAGGCTAAAATTTTGACCTCAGGTGTCGACGCACTTATATTCTGTCTTAGGCTCCAGAGCGCTTTGCTGGCCTTACCACATACAGCGTCAATGTGTTGATTCCATCTGAGGTCAGAAGTGAACGTTACTCCTAGATACTTATGTTTATCGACTCTGCTAATAGTTATACTATCTATATTGTAAGGGTAACGCAAATTTTTTTTCTTTCTCGTTATGGACATAACAACAGACCTAGCTGCGTTTAGTTCCATCTGCCAGTCGTCAAACCATTTTTTAATTATTTGCAAACTAGACTGTAAATTGGCCTGATCATTACTATCCCGAATTTTATTATACATCACACAATCATCAGCAAACAGTCTGACAGGGACACTAATATTACTGGGCAAGACATTTATAAAGATCAGAAATAAAAGAGGACCTAGGACACTTCCTTGCGGAACTCCGGACACAACACAGGAAGGGCGTGATGTGCACCCCCCGAATTCAACGTATTCTTCTCTAGAAGAAAGGTAAGATGAAAACCACTGAGTGATTGCGCGGCTCTGAAATAAAGAATCAATTTTTATGATTAACTTCGGATGGGACGCTTTGTCGAATGCTTTCTCAAAGTCGAGGAAGATTATGTCTGTTTGACCACGGGAGTTTAACGTTTCAGAGAGGTCATGTACAATTTCAATGAGTTGGGTGGTTGTTGAAAGCCGTTTTCGGAAACCGTGCTGTCCAGGAAAAAAGAAGTTGTATTTGTCCAAGTAAGAAACTAATTGTTTATTAACAATGTGCTCAAGGAGCTTAGAACACGCGCTTGTAATAGAAATTGGTCTGTAATTTGCCACTTCTGCTGTACTGCCACTTTTGTGTATAGGTATGATTTTTGCGCGTTTCCATGCTACCGGGAAGCAACCACTATCAACAGAGGACTGAAAAATTTTAGTTAGGTATTTAGAGTTCCATTCTGCATATCTACGTAAAAATTCATTTGGAATGCCGTCAGGACCAGGGCTCTTCTTAACATCAATATTCAGGAGAAGATTTAAAACGCCTTGTTCATTGATTTCAATGTCTGCAATGGGTGGTCTAGCAGCTGTATAGGCTATATGAGGTGTATGACCATTATCTTTAGTAAAAACGGATGCAAAGTAAGCATTAAAATTATCAGCTTGCATTGCAGCAGTACTGCAGGATTCTGAGGATAACGGTTTTGTGGATGGGTTGACGTACCGCCAGAACTTCTTCGGCGCCTCTTTAAGGAACTTCGTAAGTGTCACATTATAAAACTTGTCTTTAGATTGTTTTATAAGGCATTTCAGGTCATGGCTCATGTGTTGAATTGAGATTTCCTTATCGGGGGTTGGATTCCTCGAACAGTCCCCACGTTTTCGCCTTAATCTTCTCTTTAGATGTATAACTTCCCTTGTAATCCAAGGATTTTTCCTTTTACTTCTTTTATAGCACATTGGTATGTAGTTTTTAATACAATCCATGACAGTTGCAAAGTAGTAGTCCCATAAATTATCTGTACTAGTATTTGACTCAACGAGATGAACAAAATGATCGAAAGAACGCTCTAAAAAGTCTAACACACCAACATCATTGGCAGAGGAAAACTTCAAAAGTGTTTCATGAAGAGCACATGGGTATGGTACAGGTCCTAAGTTTAGAAATGCTTGCACAATTTTATGGTCCGAAAGACCATCCTCCGTTTTACATATTTCTAGATGTGGTATTAAAGAATTTGACAGAAAAATTAAATCAAGTATTGATGACTTAGTCTCACAGATTCTTGTATAATCTGTCACTACCTGGGTTAGGCCTAAACAGAAAGCTAGCTCCAAAAGCTGGTCACAACTTGAAACCTCAGTCTGTCCCGGTGAAAGTGTCGGCCAATCAATGCCGGCCAAGTTAAAATCACCTAAAAGTATAATGTTATTGCCTTGATGCATGTTCGACTCCATAAATTTTCTTAAATGCAAAATAACATCTACGGGTGAGTTAGGAGCCCTGTAAATACAACCAATAAGGACTTGATGTTCACCCAACTTTGTTTTGATCCAGACCGTTTCCAGCGCTTTCTCGGTCTCAAGAATATCATATGGTACGCCGTTCTTTATCAAGAATGCTACGCCACCACCTCGACCTTCCCGATCTCTTCTGACAATTGAATACCCAGCGGGTGTGACCTCCGAATCATTTACATCCTTACGTAGCCATGTCTCTGTTATACCCATAACATCTGGTTCATGCTCCAAGACAATGCTCTCTAGGGATTCCAACTTATTTAGGATACTTCTGGCGTTGACATTAATAATACTAAACTTTGCCTCTTTTGTACGGGGATGTCAGGTGTTTTTTGCGCGAGGTGGTTGCACAACTTTGACCCTTTCATGTTTATCTTCATCCCAACTGAACATCACATTATTAACTTTCAATTTATCGAAGATCAATGCCACTTTTGCTCCACCTTTCCTTTCCTCAGAGCAAGAATTCCACAGCTTCTTTCGTATTTCAACAATCCTTTTAGAGTAATCTTCGCTAATACTAATCTGGGTGCCTTTGAGTTTGGAACAATTTTGTAGTATTATTTTCTTATCCCTGAAATCTACGAGCTTTAGTATGATCGGGCGGTTCACACCAGGAATCCTCTTTCCGAGCCTGTGAATCCTCTCGATGGAGCCTAACTTGAGCTTGAGTATACCTTCGAATATGTCGTCGTTTACTTTTTTCATTAGCATTTCCTCACTTTCTTGCCCTTCTTCCACAACTCCGCGTACAATTATGTTATTTCGTCGAGATCGGTTTTCTAAATCATCAACTTTACGGCCGAGCTCAGCCAAATTAGCATCATTCCTGATAACTAAATTCTCGATTTTAGTGAGCCTGTCACGTGTTTCATCCAGAGACAGCAATTTATTTTCTATCGTTGATAGCCTGTTTTCAACAAGTTGCAAACTAGCATCAGAGGAAGCTTGCTTTTCTTGTATGTCATTAAGCTTAAGCAGGATTTTCTTCTGCGTTTCAAGTAATTCCTTAAGCATCTCGTCGGTCAGAGCACCAGGGTTTTCTTCGACGTCTCCGGATATTAACAGCAACATCCTCACCACTGACAAACAATCACATAAGCAATTCCAAAGGATGTGTGGACACGGCAGCACGACCAAACAGAGCGAATCGCTACGGAAACCAATATTTTTTTTACTAACCTGCAGGAACAATGGTATGTCAGTCGACATAGTCACGGCCGGGCTGCCGTGTCCACTGAAGGAAAGAGCCGGTGAAGATCCTTTTATAAGCGGTGGGCGTGTGCCGACGTCAGAGTCCATTGGCGTCACCGTGCGCCCAAATGCTGCGCGGTAGTTGATGTACACGTGCGACAGCAGCGGTACCATCCAGCTATCAGGATCCGGACGGGATCCGCCATCTTCACTTTCCAAAGCAGGGAAGCACGGTGCTTGAACGGACGCAAACTCCAGCGGGCAGGAGCCATGGTCCGCGCGATGTAGATGGCCAGCTGCAGTGAAGAGCACGCAGGCCGAAAAGACCTGCAGGAACAATGGTATGTCAGTCGACATAGTCACGGCCGGGCTGCCGTGTCCACTGAAGGAAAGAGCCGGTGAAGATCCTTTTATAAGCGGTGGGCGTGTGCCGACGTCAGAGTCCATTGGCGTCATCGTGCGCCCAAATGCTGCGCGGTAGTTGATGTACACGTGCGACAGCAGCGGTACCATCCAGATATCAGGATCCGGACGGGATCCGCCATCTTCACTTTCCAAAGCAGGGAAGCACGGTGCTTGAACGGACGCAAACTCCAGCGGGCAGGAGCCATGGTCTGCGCGATGTAGATGGCCAGCTGCAGTGAAGAGCACGCAGGCCGAAAAGACCTGCAGGAACAATGGTATGTCAGTCGACATAGTCACGGCCGGGCTGCCGTGTCCACAGCAATTTCAGCAATCTCAGCAATTTTCGGTTTGCCGATGACATTGTTCAATTCAGCAACAATGCAGACCAGTTACAACAAATGATTGAGGGCCTTAACAGAAAGAGTGTAAGAGGGGGGTTGAAGATTAATATGCAGAAGTCAAAGATAATGATGAATTGGTGGGCAAAGGAACAATAGTTCAGTATCGCCAGTCTGCCTCTAGAGTCTGAAGCAGTACATATACCTAGGTCAATTAAATACAGGGAGCCCTGATCATGAGAATGAAAGTCATAGAAGAATAAAAATGGGTTTCATCGCATACGGCAGACATGGTTAGCTCCTAAATGGAAGTTTACCATTATCACTGAAAAGGAAGGTGTACAGTCAGTGCATTTTTCTAGTGCTAACATATGGGGCAGAGATAAGAAGACTGACAAAGAAGCTTGAGAACAAGTGAAGGACCGCTCAACGAGCGATGGGACGAAGAATACTAGGCGTAACGTTAAGAGACAGAAAGAGAGCGGTTTGGTTAAGAGAGAAAACTGGTATAGCCGATATTCTAATTGAAATTAAGACAAAAAAATCGAGCAGGGCATGTCATTTAATGCTCGGGTTAGATAATCGTTGGACCAGTGGAGTTACAGAATGCGTACCAAAAGAAGGGAAGCACCGTCCAGGGTGGCAGAAGACTTGACGAGGCGATGAAACAAGGAAATTCGCGGGTGCTAGTTGGAATCTGTTGGAGCAGGACAGGGGTAATGGGAGATAGCAGGGAGAGGTCTTCGTCCTGCAGTGGACTTGTAGTAGGCTGATGATGATGATGATGATGATGATTATGATAATGATGGGATTAAATTGTCTTGAAGGGACGCTCACCATAATAGGCTGCAAAGGTGCTTGCGTTGGGCGCATAGAAGGCGAGAAACTCTATTCTAAATTGTCTGTTATCTAACCTGGGTAATAATTCCATCTTTATAGTATTCGCGCAATCGGAATGGTCAGGAGTGTGACCACCGTAACCGCAAGGGTCACGGTATGGTCGTAAGTTGTCGCGACAGTGCAGTTGCAATCTACCGAGCCTGCTAATAAGGGATACGCGATGAGGGATGGCTGATGAATAAGCAATATAAGATATTGGTATTTATCAAAGGTTCATTACCAAGAACAGCGGTTGCCTATTCCACTATGAAGAACGCATGAAGGACGCATCACACGTCTACTCTGGAAATCAACCGGTTTCAATCAAGCGACTTCGGCTGTCACTCGGACTGCATCTTTTCCTCTTTTTGTCATTCCACCTTTGCCACTGTGCTGAGAGGGGCTCCCACCAATGTTCACTCCTCCATTTTATCAATTATTTATTAATTCCTCATTTGCTGCAAAAGTAGCGTATCTTCATCTCCACAACTACCCTCTTTCTCACCTAGACTTTCCCATCGCAAAACAATGTTGTATTGCAAATGGCTGGGCAATTTTTGGTGGGTGACGAGACAGTGAAATAAAGCTCTAGGTTGGGCTAGCTGGTTTATGTTTGAATGAGTAAAGAGCAAGGTGCAATAGTCCAGGACTGAAAAAGAACACAAACTACAAGACCGGAGCCACTCACAACTAAGTTTATTTCAGCAACAAGCCTTCCGTAGTAGGTCAAACAAGCCGAATCACACACGAAGCAGAAGTAAAATAAAGCACTCCATCGACCACTCAGGCAACATATCTGGCAAAATAGATCAAATCAGCAAACAACAACCAGACGTGGAGCAGCACGGGACGCAATTCATCGACCATCGTCATTACCACGGCAACGGGCAGAAAAAAATGAAACATAACAAGTACCATCTACACTTCACTATAAAACTATCCAACACATAAATCCATTCAAGTGCCTAAGGACCAGCCAGTTCCGCATGACTACGGGAATAATGAACTACGAATAACACGAAAAAAAAACATAAAGAAAGGGCGTCTAAGAACAGCATCTGCATCAAATCTAAAATCTCTAAGTCACTCACAGATAAAATTGATAAAGCGTGCGACCGCGCGAACACAAAACCTGTAACAAATCACCCGTCGCTTATCAGGGAGCCAGTTTCACGCACTTTTGTTGCGGTAATTCCGTCCCTTCATAAGGTGTCGCACAACATTAAGAAAGTGGCGTACAGGCATAGTGTTCAGGTTGTCTACTAGGTTGGCGCCTTGCAAGTTGTCTAAGCTTTGTGCCATGAACCGAGAGAAACTCCCGGCTTGTTGAATTCAGCATCAGAAAAAGTTCACTGAATGCAGGACACGTGTCGTGTACCAAACCCCTCTAAGCTATGGTCACACATATATCGGACGAACAGGTCGAGGTTTCAATGAGCGTGCCAATGAACATTGTCGTAATCTGCGCAACAATGAAGGGAGCTTCCTTGTGGAGCATTGCAGAGACTGCACTAATTGCCGCCCTCAGTTGGAAAAAAATTACATTTTTGAAGTTTGGAAAAGAGAGGTTCGAGCGGGAGATTGTAGAAGCCTATTTCATCAAGAAAGAGGGAAGCAAATGCGTCAGCAGGCCATCCAATGCGCTTAGTGACAAGGAGACAGATTTTTTTAGAAGGCTTCCTTTAGGCCTCATGTTAGAGTGATTTCATTTAGATTTTTTCCGTGTGTCTTTCTTTTATTCATGTAGTTTTTATTTTGTTGACTTTTTTCTTGTGGCTCTTACAGATTTTGTCGCCTGTTTTCGTTTTGACGTAGACTCTCTTCTTTAGATCCTGTTCTGTCCACCTCATTGCTTGTCAGATGGTTTATTTTTTGCGCGGTCGCACGTATTATCAATTTTATCGGTGAGTGCCTATTAAATAGTTTAGATTTGATGCAGACGCTGTTCTTAGACGCCCTTTCTTCGTTTTTTTTCCCGTGTTAATGGTTGGCCATTATTTCCATAGTCGTGCGGGACTGACTGGTACTTAGGCGTTTCTATGCTGTAATGTGTTGGATAGGTTGATAGTGAGGCGTAGATGGTACTTGTTATGTTTCGTTTGTTCTCCCCGTTGGCATGGAAATGACTGTGCTCGATGAATTGCTTCCTGTGGTTCTCTTCATGTGGTTCTTGTTTGCTGATTGGATCTGTTGTGCCAGATATGACTGCTTGGTGGTCGATGGAGTGTTGTATTTTACATCTGATGTTTCGTGCGTGATTCGGCTTGTTTGGCCTACATAAGGCAAGCTTGTTGCGGAAATAAACTTAGTTGTAAATGGCGCCGGTCCGGTTGTTTCTGTTCTTCTTCAGCCCTGGACTTTTGCGCCTTGCTCTTTACTCATTGAGACAGTAAAGAACGCCTGCCCTGCCTCTTCCACACTTAGCGGTCTGCTCCGTGAGCCACTATTAGCCGCTTCGATCGCCGACAACTCTCGAAGAAAAATATTCTCGGAACTTGGCCTAAGCATTATTCGATGTACAAGGCCACAAACGGTGAACTGCGCTTCTTGAAAGCGCCCGCACTGTGTGTACTGCATGGTTCGCTCTCGCTGCCTGTTCATTCTTACTCTAATCGTTAGTTTCCCTTGTCGCTCTGTTTTTCTTTCAATGTGTAGCAGTAAGATTGTCAAAGTGCAAAATAATCTACGCGTGTCACGTTTGGCAATCTGGTCGCGTGGGAAAGATAGGAAGGGGATGAGACCACTTAGGAAAGTGCATATATATATATATATATATATATATATATATATATATATATTTCAAGGAGAAGTTCTGTAGGTCCGGTGCACAGGTAGTTGAATAAACGAAGGAGCACACTTACGAAAATTCCATTTCTATAGTTGTAACGCTTCGGCCATGCCACGGCCGAAACGTAACAACAATAAAAATGGAATTTTCGTAAGTGTGCTCCTTCGTTCATTCAAATATATATATATATATATATATATATATATATATATATATATATATATATATATATATATATATATATATATATATATATATATATATATATATATGCAGGGTGTCCCCGCTAACATGGACAAGGATTTTGAAAAAAAAAACCTATGCGTTCTTCAGTACAGAATTCGTGTGGATGTTGTTGCCGTTTATCTAAACTTACAGTACCCTTTTTCACTCGTCTTCTTTTGAGTAATTAGCCGACATCCATTAATTGACTTTTTTAATATAGCTTCAAACGCTGAGGCGTCAATAGGAAAGCTGTGGAGCTCCATAAATATTGCCCAACTCAGGCACTTCCAACGAGATAGACTTAGCATGGCCGTTTTTATTCGGGAAGAACGAAAGCCCACGGAGTTTAAAAAATACCACGTAACGGCGCCTTCTGTGCGCCTGAATGGGCCACTATTACAGCGCTCTCAACCGTGTTTTGTAAAAAAACATCGCTGGTTTCGCGCCTTTAGTGCTGCCCGCGACAGAGCTTCGCGTTGTGCTTGGTTCCGAGATAAACACCAGTGGGTTCCGTAGGCAGTTGTAATGCAGCGCGGCTCCCGTTTCTATAGCGATAATTGCACTCTCACGCTAGCAGAATGAATGCGGAGGGAGAATGACAAGCTGATGAGTTCGAATTTGGGAGCAAGGCCCCAACAAGCAAACACGCATTATAACAAGCTTGATGACTTCGTGCGAATTACGCTGGTTGTGACAAAAGAAAGAATTGTAAACTGCCACGGAAGGTTCCTTTTTAGCTTCCTGTCCATTCCTTGTCGGCAGAGAATTTGTAATTTCATATTACTTACGTGCCTTTTCCACGTCGCACAAAAGTTGCAGAAAGATGGCTTTTTGCATGGATAAGGTTGTAGAGATTTATTCGCTGTGATGCCTGTCTAAAGAATGTGTTCAAACAAGTCGGCCTTTGCCATAATGCAGTATTGGCACCTTTTCAGCACGTCCGATGTAGCTTTTTTGATGACGCAAGACGGTATCTTGCTGCAGGCCTCAGCAATCTCTGCCTATAGCGCTTCTGGTGTATTTGTTGGTTTGCGGTACACTCAGTATTTCACATGGCCCCGCATCAAGAAGTCAAGAAGTGTGAAGTCCGGTGACCTTGCAGGCCGTGCCACTGGTCCATGCCACCCAACCCACTGGCGTTTGAAGGCTTTGTCAAGCCAGGCTCGAGCAAGGCTGCTGCTGAAAGCTGGTACACCGTCGTGCTGATACCAAGTTCGGTTTAAAAACGCAAGAGGCAGCTCACAGCGAAAATCTTCGAGTGGGCCTTCCAAGATGTTCACGTCCAGCTGAGCAGTGAGCATGTGGTCAAAAAATATGGGGCCAATTATTCCGTCAAAGATGCCGCACCACACACTGAATGACCATTGGTACTGGTGTCTGGTCTGCACCACACAATGCCGGTTCGTATCGCTCCAGTAATGCGCATTAAGTATGTTGACTTGAGATTATCTGGAAAAGGTTGCCTCTTCTGTCCAGAGCACTTTGTCAACAAAATCTGGTATATCGTCATGGTTCACAAAGATGCAATTTGAGAAATCAAGCCGCCATTGAGTCTCTTTCTTGCAGATTTTGATGCAGGTAGAGGTGATACGGATGCATTTCAGCCTGCCTAAGAACTGTTGACGCTGAATACTATGAAATGCCGACATCACCGCTCACATCACGCACGCTGTAATTAGGGTTTGCAGTCATGAGAGCCAAAATGTCTCCTTCAGTCTCTTCACTGATGGTCCCCTTTCTGTGCCGCCTTTTCTTGAAGCTACCTGTTTCTTTCAGCGTCAAGTAACTCCTCATAATTGTGTTCGTGCTAGGTCTTGCCCCGCATTGCCAATTTCGGTATACCTTGGCAGATTTCCTCTTGTCGCCCCGTGCCACTCCCAAGGCAAAGACCATGTTCGTCTTCTGCTCCCTTATGTACATACGTCATGCTTAGGCACTGCAAAGAAATTCTTCGAAACGGTGGCGCGGCACGACAGTAATGGACAATTGAGCTCACATGCATCTAGTCGCTGGCGCAGCTTGGAAGAAGTGCGCGGCACTGTGTTACAAATGATGCTCTCTCTCGCACAGATTCCAAATGTATGATGCATGTTTTATGTGTGTTTTTTTCTATTCCGCATTAAAATTTTAAATTATTGGGTTTTACGTGCCAAAACCACTTACTGATAATGAGGCACGCCGTAGTGGGGGACCCCAGAAATTTAGACCACCTGGGAATCTTTAACGTGCTTAGGTGCACGTTAAAGGTACGCGGGTGTTTTTGCCTCCATCTAAATGCGGCCGCCATGGCCGGCATTCGATACCGCGACTTCGTGCTCAACAGCCTAACACCATAGCCACTGAGCAACCACGGCGGGTCTCTATTCCGCATCTTTTTGAACGCTAGCAAAAAGAATTGCTCCTTTAGTCATATCGGAATAAACGGCCGTTGGCGCGTTTTTCGGTGACAGGCTCGAGCGGCTGCTGACAAAGCGCTTTTTGCCAGCGCCGTCGCCAGCCGCTGCCGGTAATGTCAGAGCCGAGCAAAGCAAGGTAAATATAACTGGTAGTGAAGCTTCCATAGGAGCCCATACGTTCAAAACATGGCGGTCCATCGCCGGTTCATGGGGCTTAGCGCCATCTGTATCTGGTGGGAACACTTCCGGCGGAAGAAAAAATAACGTGACGCCATGTCCGTTAAAAGCAGAAGTGACGTCATTTTGTTTTCGAAGGCGCGAAATTTGTTTTGTTGTTCTTCCTTTGGAGCTATATATTCAAATGCCCCATCATTCGACTTGATGGGCGTTTCGAGCTTTCAGCGTGGAAAGCGATGCAGGAAAAGGCCAACCGTACAGTTGTCGAAATCGCATCCCTGCACAGAACATACTTTCTTTGGAGGCCGACGAAAGCTTTAGGTGTAGAGTGCTGATCCTATTGTCGGATGCCAACCCCGTCGGCCAGCGCAGTCGCACGAAAACAACTACACAATTATCTGGCGGTCGTAACTCACTACTTTTGACTGAACAGATTAAGAAGCGAGGAAGCTACCCGCGTCACCAAATTCAGGCAAACTTCGACAAGCAAGAAAGCACAGATTGTGAGGGGGGCGTATTTCAACAGGTGATACGAGTGCGCCTTTCTGCCCATTCCAAGACGTGCATTGCACTGCGAGTGATAGTGGCGTCAACGCCCCCTGTAGCGATGGGCGCTGAAAAGAAATGCATTTATTAATAACATTAAAATTAAACGTATTTTCTTAACTCATCACGAATATATAAAATTGACTAGGAATTTTATTTTCGTTGAATGAATCTAACTGTGTCTCGTTTGAATTAAAAAACGTGTTTTTCTTTCCCAATGTTTGTTCCCTCCAAACATAGTCGCGCTTCAATCGCTGCTCCCATAACCCCCCATGCTGATGTCGGTGACAATCTGTACTGAACCGCTTTTCGCCCGAAGCTTCGCGACCTATTTGAATCGACCTTGAGCAAAGGTTGAAGCCCTTTTTCGTAAGTGAAGGGAAGGAGCGGTGCAGGCGATTGTGTTACAAATAGCTCATGAAAGCGCTGTAATCGCGGCGCATTCTAGCGCACAGAGCGCACTATCACGTGGTATTTTTTAAACGCGGCAGGCTTTAGTTTTCCCAAATAAAAACGGCCACGCTAAGTGTATCTCATTGGAAGTACCTGGGTTGTGCAACATTTGTGAAGTTCAACAATTGTCCTATGGACGCCTGAAAGCTTCAAGCTATATTGAAAAGTTAATTTATTCGGTGAATTACTCAAAAAAGACGAGCAGTACTGTAACTTTAGGTAAACGCTAACATCCAAGCGACTTCTGTTCCGAAGAACGCATAGGACTTTTTCAAAATCTTAGTCCAAGTTAGTTAGGACACCCTTTATATATATATATATATATATATATATATATATATATATATATATATATATATATATATATATATATATATATATATTTGTGTGTGTGTGTGTGCATTGTGGTTCGCTCTAGACCCCCGTCGGTTACACTTCGCTCCTCTTCGAGCCAAACCCTCAAACCCTGTGTCCGGGACCTCACAGAGGTTTCCCCTAATGCCTACTGCATTTCTCTCGCGCGTACTGCTAAACTAGAATTTAAATTTTCCCTACCTATGTGTATACTCCGTTTCAGACAGCAAGTGCAACGCTGTGAAAGCTACGAAAGAAGTTCGGTGACGAAAATGTATCATTCCGCGTGTACCATCCATGCTTCGCTGCGCGCCAACAGCATTCGCTCGCGCGAGCGTGCATGTGAGGCTGGTGCCACGGGCTGCCAATAAAGAACCCGAAAAAAAAGCGCAGTGAAAAACAAATTGATCTAAAACTACGCATTATTAGATAGCCGTATACAACAGTTTGTTTGTTTCGAAGGTTTAACATCTTCTTCATTCAATACTGAGCTTGTATAGAGAACAGTTTCGTACAACTGCGATCAACAACATCGAACTATTTCTAAGGGCAGCCGAAGCCACTGCAAGAAATCTCTCTAGCCTCCACAGCGTTGTATCTGATGTCTGAAACGGAGTATAGAGTAGCCAAACGGGAACGCCCATGGTTATCAACCCTGTTTGTACTTCTGCCATTCTCCGTCCTTTTCCCCTTGATGCTGCGCTTTCCTTTGTCAGTGGTCTGCCTGATCCCTCCTAGGACGAAGTACACAATGAAAGAAACCTAGCTGGGCTGGTCGTGGGCAGCTCTTTTCGCATTCGTGATGCGTCGATTTAAAATATACATGTCTTAGCTAAGCCTGAATGGCAGCAATATAGGCGAGGTGAGTTGCCGTAGCTCGTGAGTTTGGACTAACGACACTCTTCACGCAGCACTTAGGTCTTATGCGTCTTTGCGAACGGGAGTGAAAGGCAGGAGGGTAACACGCCTTTCTGGAATGAAACAATCGGAATAACCCTTTGTTTGATGGTTGGATGTGAGTCAAGGGCCCATGATACGAACTACCTTCAAGTCGATATCAGCTCTCAAAGGGGGAACTCAGATGAAATGTTGTCAAGCTGATAGGATTTGAATTATCATAAGGATATCATTATTTAAATTTAATTCCTTGCCATGAGGTGAAAGCTGACTAATCATTTGGGGTTTCCTATTTCTTAAGACATCCGGTTAATAAAATGTTGCTGTCTTTTACAACCTCCTAAATTAAAAAGTAAGTTATGAAAAATAAATTGATGTGTTAAATGTGTAAACGTGTGCGAAACAAAAGCCCTAGTCTATTTCCCAGTATTCGCTCGATGAGGGCGTAGGACTGTCACGTTAGAGTTATGTGAAGTACAAGGCAGTTCCAAAAGAGTGATTCACGAATCTAACTCACTATAAGATGAGCTTGCATTGAAAAAGAAAACACTCAAGGCACAACGATTGCAGCGCGCATAAGGCTTCCTCTGGATCTGGTCTACGGATAAAGGCATCGGTTCTACAGATTTGAATTCTGGTACATTGCAGCCAAACTCGGGCCCTCATATGTTACAGAGAATGTACGACAGTATGCACTTCACGCGCGCAATCTGAGTCGATAACGCTCGCTATTGAATTCGTGACAACATTCTGGATGTTAGAAATGCATGCAGGCGTCTCTTGAGCTAACTGATAAATGTACAACAGTGGTTAGACGTTAAAGAAAGCTCACACAAAAAATAAAGTAATAATGTACAGCTGCTTAAATATCATCCTAAACATAGTACTCGTGGTAGGAAAGGCCTCAAGACTGCACAGCGGCGCCGACATACAAAAAATTCAAAAGGTAAACACTTTCCGATTACTGGTATTTATCAAACCAATATATCCTTGTCCAATTTAGCCCTGTAGTCCAGGGGCGAGTTCCACCACGGGCACTGTGTCGGAGATCATATTCGACGTGACTGTACGTATGCCAGCCTTAATTGTCAGAAACTCACAGTATATCTTTCTTTGGGTCTTAACGTAAGACAGCGAAATACTTGCAGCAAAACCCTTATCCTAATACTTCAGTGTATTTCGTTCTAACATACAGTCTGTTTCACATTTAGGGGAAAACTCGGAACGCACGGCATCGCGATGCGGCGAGCGCTGAAGTCGGGCGGCGGCAGCAGCTCGCGCAGGCGCAGACACTCGAGGGGCGCAGTCGTGATCTGTGTCGTCTGCTGCGGCGGCGCATGCTGGCCACATTGTTGGGAAGGGTGCTACTGTCAGGGGCAATCATAGAGTTTCTCACTATAACACCTAGAGGGTAATCTGGCGCCACCGTCTATGGGAGTTGCTTAAGGGGGCACCGTGCCGTCGTGGGAATGACGGTATATGTGTCTGCGAGGCTCGTGTTGGCTGGTGTTGTAAGAGGCTTCGTCTAAAACGTGGATATGGCTACGCAAATAACGTGTTCTCAAAGTAAAATCTTCATAAAATGTTTCCATTCACGCATATTACATCTTTTCTCACCCACGATGCATGACCAAGCGAAGAAAAGCAAGAACAGACGACTAACTGTTTCAAAGCGAGCGCGAACCTTGTCGTCTGTCCTCCAACTTTAGCGGCTCGCTGATACTTTTTACGTAACATGTAGTCGTACACACAATAACAAGTTATCATAGTTAAACAAAACATGTTTTCGCGTAATAATAAAGTTAAAACAGCTTTTCGCGTGCTGTTATAGTAGAAAATGAATCATTGTGACAGACGGAACAGTACTTGCCAAGTGCGTCTTCAAGGTGTCCTGTCTCTACGAGAACGATGCGAATCCGAATCCACAATATACCGGCATTCCCATGCATACCACAGCGCAGCAGCGCCAGATTTCCCTTTGCACCTGCACCTTCGCACCTCCGCCTGCACCTCCGCCGCCGGTAGGCCCGGCATTGCACTATCTTCGGGATCGGCCTATATGTGGGGAGTGCTTTACGCCTGACTCAGCTCCGCCGCGGGTCGATCCGGGGTTGCACAATCTTCGGGAGCGGCCCACGTAAGAGGAATGCTTATTGTTTGAGTCACCTCCGCCATGGGTCTGGCCGGTATTGCACTATCTTTGGGATCGGCCCAAGTATGGGCAGTGCTTAATGACCGCTTAACCTCCGCCGCGGGTCGATCCGGCGTTGCACTATCTTCGGGATCAGCCCACGCAAGAGGAGTGCTTAATGCCTGATTCATCTCCGCCGCGGGTCGATCCCGCATTGCACTATCTTCGGGATCGGCCCACGTAAGACGTGTGCTTATTGCCTGATTATCTGCGCCGCGGGTCGATCCCGCATTGCACTATCTTCGGGATCGGCCCACGTATGGGCAGTGCTTAATTACTGCTTCACCTCCGCCGCGGCTCGATCCCGCATTGCACTATCTTCGCGATCGGCCCACGTAAGGGGAGTGCTTAATGCCTGATTAACCTCCGCCGCGGGTTGATCCGGCATTGCCGCATGCGCAGAAGTGGTTAGGGGAAAGAAGGATGCGCTGCTATCAGCTCGTCTGCTTCCGTGGTGGCCAAGTATGACACATGCTTAATGTCCGAGTCACCTCCGCCGCTGGTCGGGCCGGTATTGCACTATCTTCGGGATCGGCCTTCGTGTAGGGTGTGCTTTACGCCTGCTTCACCTCCGCCGCGGGTCGATCCGGCATTGCACAATCTAATAATAATAATAATAATAATAATAATAATAATAATAATAATAATAATAATAATACCCTTATTTGCATCTGAAATACACGATGCCGGAGGCCTACAGAAAAAGCTGTCGCATTGCAGCTTGCCAAGGCCGCAGGCCCCCGCACGGGCAACTTCACGTAGCAGTCAGCGAATTATATAACATATATGAGTTATAGTCAGCACTCACTCAAATTCGTGAGTACAAAAAGATAAAACTTATTCCATATTCGGACATCGTCATACAAATTACAGGATATGAAGTACTAACATTCAACTTTGAAGACACTGTTTATACATACAAGAACGCCACCAGAGACCAGCGCACACAAAATCCACCACAGAAAGCACAGATAACTCCGCAGTGAAAGTGCAGCAAAATTATGCACGAACTATACTATTCTTGTTTCCCTTTTTGTTTTCTTCTGAGCACTAAAGTATTTTCGAAGGTCCGCAAAAGTAATTTTGTCTAGCTCTATATTTCGTTTCTGTATTCAATAACCTTGGCCGCCAGTTTTTTAAATTTGTAAGCCATATGTTGTCCTGCTAGTATCCATTGCCCATGTTTCAAAATTTCGCGTATTACATGTAGTAGAGCGATCGTCGGGATCGGCCCACGTAAGAGGAGTGCTTAATGCCTGATTCACATCCGCCACGGGTCGGGCCGGTATTGCACTATATTCGGTATCGGCCCACGTATGGGGAGTGCTTAATGCCTGCTTGACCTCTGCCGTGGGTTGAGCCGGTATTGCGCTGTCTTTGGGATCGGCCCACGTACGGGGAATGCTTAACGCCTGCTTCACCTCCACCGCGGGTCGGCCCGGCATTGCACTATCTGCGGGATCAGCCCACGTAAGGGGAGTTTTTTGCTTACCGCGGTGACATGAAAATTTTCTTGGGCCGTAGAGGTATACAGCTTCACTGAACAACTGCCTGTGAACACGGAACTCCGCGAAGAAGCGTAGCTCGCAATAGAAATCTGTGATGAAAATATGAACAGCAGCCTGACAGAGAAACACCTACACCGGCCAAGTAAAATATTAAAAGAAAGACGTATGTGCTTCCATACGGAAGCCGTGTTCACAATGCCTGAAAATGGGTCGTCATTCGCGATTCCTTCATAGTGATGCAACCACTCCGAAAAACGACGCTGGCTTTAAATCAAAATTCCCGATACCAAACGAAGATCTTTTCTTGATCTTTTGTTTCTTTTTTATGTCACTGTATCGATATCTAGCTATAGAAAAATGCTATATGCCCTGTACCTGCCGTAGTACTGTTTGTTACTTTATAAACTGTACAGGAACAAACCGGTGTTCAGTGCAGCTTTGTATTGTTTATTTTGCGCTCCCGCAAAGAGCATACATTTTGCCTCCGAATTTGGTGCACAGGAAAAAACCCAAGAAATCGTCTTGAACAAAATGCATATGACTGCATTACAGAATAGTTGAATAGTTTTTTAAGCAGCGGAGGTGTTATTTGTGAAAATATGAGTATTGTCATTTTTACTCATGGCGTTAAATAATCAATAGATCCGAATTATGGGGCCTACATTACTGATTTCATTCACTCTAAACACTTATTTTGAGCAAGTCGGCTTTGCCTTGTAGGCTTCAGTTACTGATGTATGCCATGTACGTTCGCCTATATAACACATGTTTATGAAAGAATGGCGTGTTTTGTGAATAGCGCATACTGGATCCTATGAATGAATAATAATATCATAGTGCAGTGTTGATGCTCTAGAGAGCGTGCCTTTGTTTTTGTGTGCTTTAAAAATGGGTTTGTGAAGCCGCAAATATTCGTGTCCTGAAACATATAATCAATTCGGCGAAATTATGCTATCATTTGGACTGAAAGAGAGGGGAGATGTGCAGGTAAATTGTGATGTCTGTGGGGATTAATTAGGTGCTAAGGAAACATTTACTAAACCCTCCTATTCCACTTGATTGCGTGCGTAATATCAAAACTTTACGAAGTTTCCCCGCTGCCTTGATAGAACCGAAAGCCGGAGCAGAGAGTCGGATCCGTGTTATTGGTGAGACGTACAGAAAGTTTAACATTTTTTAGGTCAGGTATATGGTTTAAAATTATTTGCGGGATACTCGTTTTTTTCATTGTCATGTGGAATACGAAGCGTGTAGTTGATTTTTCCCAGCATGCTTGGTAGATCATAGAGAATGGAATGGAATGGAAAAACTTTATTTCTCTATATCTCAGAGAGATTGGCGGTGGGCCGGTGTCTTCATGTCTTGAGTCCTGGCCGCTTCACAAGGTCGCCGCCCCTATTCCAGAACACCACTGAGTCTTGCTGCCTCGCAGGCGTGCTGCACAATTGCCCGTTGGGCTGCGAGCTCGCTGCTGCTGAGCAGGCCCTCCCATTGTTCCGCACTTGAGTTATTTACTTTATCGAATGCGAAATTACACTAGCATTCCCACGTGATATGATACAACGTGGGGGTAGTTCTGCACCACGGACGTGTATCCCTGTAGTGGGTAGAGAACATTTTGTGTAATGTGTGCAGGTTGAAGGACGTACCTGCTTGCAGTCTTCGCCAGCTTACTGCCTCATGTTGTGTGAGCAATGTGTGGGGTGGGGGGTATTTAAGTCTCCTTCCTCTGTAGTGGTTAAGTATTTCTGCATACGTCGGCTCCACCGTTAAGGGGGCCTCTAGAGTTTCCGACTGCCCTGCTCGGTGCGTGAGTTCGCGAACTAGGCGGTCCACTCTTGAGTTGCCCTCTATCCCGGTGTGTGCCGGTATCCAGAAGATCCTATGTTTTATCTTTTTGTTAGGAGGCTCTGCTTTGAGGAGGATTCTCAGTGCTTCCTTACTAACTCTGCCTTGTATGTAGTTCCTGCATGTTGCTTTGGAGTCCATTAGAATTTTTAGACATTTGTCCCTGCGGTGACCTTCAGCCGCCGCTAGAGCTACAGCGACTTCCTCCCCCTCCGTTACCGTGCAGTTTCTCAGGGTCGCGCAGCTAATTGGTTCTCCCGTGTGGTTTACCACTGCTGCCGCGGCTCTAAACATTCTAATGTTGCGGTCTCATGGGTATAGGGCCGCGTCTGTGTAAACTGTACTTTCTAGTGCGGCTAGGTTTCGTTCCACGAAATCTGCTCGTGCCTGCCTTCTGGCGGCGTGGAGATTCGGGTCCATGTTTCTCGGTAGGGGGCTAATCTCCAGTGTCTGGCGAACGCTGTCTGGGATGCTAGCAGCCCGATCCTCTATTCCGTCTGTGTTATGCCCTATTCTTTTTAGGAGCTTGCGGCCTGTGGCAGTCTGCTGGAGCCTGGCGATCTGTGCAACGAGCTGCGCTTTCGCGAGTTATTCTAAGGTGTTGCTTAGGCCCATCTGTAACAGTTTATCGTTGGGCTAGTTTCTAGGCAGATGTAGCGCCGTCTTATACGCTTTCCTTAGTAGCGTTTCCGTCTGTTCTTTTTCGTGCTTGGTCATGTTGTGGTACGGCAGCGAGTACGTGACTCTGCTGACCACTAGACTTCTGACCAGCTTGATTGTGTCTTCTTCTCTCATTGCGCTTCTTCTTTGATATACCCTCGTTATCATTCGGCTTACTTGTTCTGTCGACATTTTTAGTAAGCTGATTGTGTGGCTGCATTTCTTGCTTCCTTGAATCCACATGCCTAGGATGCGTATCATGCTCCTTTCAGGTATGTTTTGTCCCTCTAGTTTTACTATTAGTTCTTCCTTGGTGGGGTTTCTTCCCACTTTCAAGATTTCTGATTTTTCGGTGGAGCACGCCAGGCCCCTTTCTCTGACGTATTCTTCTACGCAGTCGGCCGCTTCCTGCAATTTTTCTTGCTTTTGTCCCAGGGAGCCTTGATTGACCCAGACCATGATGTCTTCAGCATATATAGCATGCTGGATGCCATCAATCTTGCTGAGTTTTCGAGCCAGTCCGATCATTGCGATGTTGAAGAGTATTGGTGAGATCACGGAGCCCTGCGGCATGCCTTTGCGTAGAATGGTAAAGACGTCACTTCGCAGATCCCCCAATCCCATCGTTGCCGTGCGTTTGGTCAGAAAGGCCCTCACGTAGTCGAGATTCTCTTGCCGCAGTTGGCGTTGTTCAGTCCTTCCATGATGGCTTCATGTCTAACGTTGTCGAAGGCCCCTTGGATATCTCGGGCCATGATAACGTTTTCGCCTGCTCTAGGTGACGTGCTTATGATTTCTTCTTTTATCTGTAGCAGGACGTCCTGTGTTGACAGGTTCGCCCGGAAGCCAAACATGCTGTGCGGGTATAGCTCCTTGTCCTCCAGGTGGTGTTGGATTCTTCTGGTGACTATCCTTTCGTAGAGCTTACCGAGGTACGAGGTGAGGGAGATGGGCCTCAGGTTTTCAATCTGAAGCTTTTTGCCGGGTTTAGGTATCATCACCACGACAGCGTGCTTCCATTCCTTCGGTATCGTGCCCTTTGCCCACAGTGTGTTGAGGTATGCTGTGAGCTGATCTATCGCCTCGTCGCGGAGGTTGCGTATTAGGGAGTTTCTGATCTTGTCGGCGCCCACGGCTGTGTTTTTGGTTTTCGCTCTAATTGCCGCGTAAACTTCCTCTCTTGTAATCGGTCTGTCCATGTGTGGGTTCTCTGTCCCCAGATACTCCCCGTCGTAGCCTTTGGGACTGCCTTTGCCGTAACATTTTACACGCACTGCCTCCAGTAGTTCCTCGTCGGAGCCTTCGTGCTGGTGGACCAGTTTCTGGATTGCTTTGCCGCTTTCTGTTTTCGTTTTGGTTGGGTTCATGAGGACTTTTAGTATGCGCCACGTCATGGCTGCGCTGAGCGTGCCGTTCAGTGAGCTGCAGAACTGCTGCCACCCTTGCCTGGCCAGCTGTGTTGCGTATTCTTCTGCCTTCTTTGTGATCTCTGCTATGTTCTTCTTGAGTTTCGTATTTAGCTTTTGTCTTTTCCAGCGTTTTGTGAGCCCGCGTCTTGCCTCCCATGGCCCGAGTAGCCGCCGGTCCACCTCCGGGGTTTCTTCTGTTCTATCTATTTCCTGTGTGTAGAGTTCTTGTATCTGTTTTAGTTGTTAGCTCCATTCCTCTATCGAGGTGATTTCCCTTTTTAGTTGTTCTCTGTGCTTACGGAAGGCGTCCGAATCTGTGATATGGGCTGTGCCGATTTTTCTTTTTACGTTCTCCGCTTTGACTGTGGTTTTCAGTACATAATGATCGCTGCCTAGGTTCTCTAGCAGGTTTTCCCACTCGGCTTGCTTTGCTCCTTAAACAAATGTTAGATCTGGGCAGGTGTCTGGGCTAACGCTATTACCCTGGCGCGTTGGCTGATTTTCGTCTGTTAGGAGGTCGCAGCGTGTGTTTTGTGCCGCAATGCATATTCGCTGACCCTTCTTTTCAATTTTCTGGCATCCCCAGTTCGGGCTTTTAGCATTGAAATCCCCCGCAATTATTAGGGTGTTTGACTTGGCTTGCATGTTTGCTTCTGCAAAGAGTTTGCCGAAGTCGCCGTCTTTCTGCCTGGTGGGACTGTATAGATTGACTATAAATGTGCTTTTAGCTTTGTGTTTCTTTTTGGGTATTATCTCGGTTATTATGTGTTCGATTTTCGAGTTCTCAATTCCTTTGTGTGCTATGGTGACTATCGTGTTGCTAATGAGTGTTGCGGCGCGTCCGCTCTCCTGGCACGTGTATCCTTTTAGGGTGGGTGTTGTATTAGTTTCTTGTAACATAATAATGTCTGGTGGTTTGTCTCTAGTGTTTATGCACTGCTGTAGGAGTCCCTGCTTTCGCCGGTATCCCCTACAGTTCCGTTGCCATATTTCTATTTCGTTTTGCCCTGCCATGATGTATTGTTGGTGTTGTTACTTTGGCTTTCTGGTCCGAATCTTCTCTCGTTAAAGAGCCTGTCTCTGGCGTCATTAATGGTTCTCTGTGTGTTTTGTTTTTTTACGTAACTGCGGAAGTTTTGGTCTTGCAAGGCTATTTTCTGTTGCATTTGTAACATTTGATTCTGCATTGTATGCATGAAGCTTTTAAGTTAGTTTCTAAGACTCTGTTCTTCTGATTGTTGTGTGGTCTGCTCTACTGGTGGGCTCGGCGTTCGCCCCGGTGAGTTCCTGCCTTGCCTCTGCAACTGTATTTCCCTTGTTAGGTCGTCTATTCTCTTCTTTAGCTGCCGCGTTTCTTCTCGGCAGAGCTCAAGTTCTTTTTTGAGTGCTCTATTTTCCTCAGCTAGTTTCTTTTCGTTGTTTGTTTGGTTGTTTTGACCCGAGTGCGGAAACAATGATTTGGGAGGGCCTGCTCTCTAGCTCACCTGGACTCCCCTTTTCTTCTGTTGTTGTTGCTTCTGCTGCCCCGGGCTGCCGTTCTGCTTCCCCAGGGGTGGGAAGGACTCGTCCCTGGGTTTGCCACGGCTTCGACTCCGTCCTCGGCTCCGGCCCCTGCTTCGGCTCCGTGACTGGGCCTCGTACCCGGCCCCGTTGTGGCTCTGGGATCGGCCCCTGTCGCCCTCCGAGCTGAACCATCTCGAGCGTCGCCATCGGCTCCGCCTCCGGCTCTGCCACTGCCCTTTTTGAGGGGGTCGCCCTCGCAGCTCTCCGGCCGTCTTGAGTCACAGCTTGCAATCTTTCGTGCCGGGTGCGTGATCGCCGTCGCAAACCAGGCACCTCAGTGTGCATTGGTGTCCTTCTGCCGGATTCTGCGTTCCGCATAGTTTGCAGGCCTTGGTCTCCGGGTGCGCGCAAACGTCCGATCGATGTCCTTGCTGGCAGCAAATGTAGCAAGTCTGCCGCGTCGGACGGTACGGGTAGCACCACATCTCTTCTCCGTAGTATAGAACGTGCCTTGGGGTTATGGGGACGTCGAAGGCGATGACGGCGGATTTTGATTTTCCCAGCATGCGGGAGCTGTGGATAGTGACTCCTTGAGTCCGCACCCGTAGGTTGGCCTTGAGTTCCTCCGGCGATGTTCCAGGGTCTACGCTGTGAATTACCCCTCGTTGGGTGTCCTCGGGGACTGCCATGGGTGCGTTCCCCGAACGTGAGATGGGTGATGCGTCTCACGTATTGAGCCGCTTCCTCGTTATCCGTGCTTAGAATAATGATGTTCGAGCCGTTGCGAAGTCTGATAATAAAGTCTTCACCTACACATTTCGAGTTGGTTGCCGCCACTACGGTCCGGGCGACTTGGTGGGTTTGCAGCGATCTCACAATGAGTCCTTTCGGTCTCAAAATTATCTTCAGGTAGTCTTTCGGGACTGGAGGCAGACTCAGCCTGGGCCGCCACATCGTCTTCTTCTCGCACTGCGAAAAAATTGCACGAAACACGTCCTTCAGTGAATGTCAACGGGAATGGGTTTAGTATTCAATCACCATACCGACACAACGCATTGCCACCATCGAAGCTAGCTATGCTGAGGCGTGTACTGCAGCCAGACTCCTCTTTCGTGCTTCCCTAAGCACACTTGGCGCCATCTAGCGTCGCCGCCATGAAGCCTGCGCGTGTTCTTGAAGATGCCAGGCACGCCGGTACGTGTGAGTGCTGAGAAAGGCGCCATGCAGCAACCGGACACCTCTCTCATGATCCTCTCTGGACGCGCTACGCCGCTAGTGGCACTGCCGAGAAGTCCGCGCGTGGGCCCCGAATGGACAAGGGCCTGGGTACGATTAGAAATGTTACCTCGTTCGGCCCCACACTCATTGGCAGTTACTGAGCGACCTAAGTTAGCAAAAGGTTCATTCCAGAGCGGCACAGTGAAATTCATGGCGTAGCTTGCTACAGCGTTGGCGTTAAAGACGTTCATTGAAAAGTAACGCATGTCCAGTGCATTTGTGGCGCAGCCTGCTAATGCATCGGGTCGCTGAGCTTGACGAAACCTTGTCAAGTAGATTCAATTCCTCTCAGCCGAGGAGAAATTTAAGGACCTTTTTCTTCATTGAAGAGTGGTACAAATCTATTGGCACATACCTGCAGTGACCCAAGTTGGCATGAAAGAGGTTTATTGGAGGCCAGCAAAGGCCCAGTGGCGGAGAGCCAGTACCCAAGTCGGCGTGAAAGAGTTTTTACGAAATAATTTTTAGCATTCGATACCGCGTTCAATGTAACCGACGTTGCCATGAAAGAGGTTCTTTTAATAAGAGCAGCATGTATATAGTACGTACACTTTGCCACATAGGGGCGCAAGTTGATGAGGTGTCAAAAGGGTGTTTAACTGAGCTAGTTGATTCGTTCTTAGAGGATTCTAGCAGCATACCTTTTGGAAAACGGGCACAGAAGGAATGACTAGAACGTATAGGAGTTGCGTCCACGTATAGTCGGTACTTCTGTGTTCGTGTTCCATAAGCTCTGCTGCTACAATCCTCGAAGAATGATGTGATGGTTGGCTTCGAATCCTTTCCCCAGCACACCAGCTCGATGCACTACCCATTCGACCACTGATTACTCATGAAGTGACCCAGGTAGGCGGAAAAAAGGTTAGATAGATTTATTTTATTGTTGCCCTAAGAGGATGAGCACTGCGCTGCATATTGTGCGTCACGCGGCCGCCTGTTTGTATAGCAGCAGCAAACAGGTACACCACCTCGTCATTTTTTCGTAGTTGCCAAGTCAGCCATTGAGTAGGCTTAGTTCTTTGATTGAATCTTTTTTAGAGATGGGGCTGTGATGCATGTGAGGCGTGCGGGAACGCTCTCAAGACCAAACCAAATGTACTCTTGCCGACGTGCTGTTACGAAGTCAGGCGTCCGAGCGGGCACAAAGGTTCCAAGGCTCGTGCTGTGCCGTGGTGCCGGGAGAAATAGTGGTCGAGGGGCACAATATTATAACGGTTCGGGAAACGAACCGTTCCCTTCGCCGCTTACGTCACTAAATATAGCACTCCCAAGCCGGAGGTGAATGAAGGGGAGAACCCGACCAATAGATGAGAGGGTGCCTCCTCTGAAGTGTACGTCGTTATATGACGAGGTATTCGAGGAATTGTAGAATGTTTCTGCTGGCTAAATAAATGTAACATATAAAATAATTATTATACGCCAAGTTCTGAAGTATAAGCATGTGGTGCCAGGCCTTTACGCAATGCAGAAGTAATTTATTAATGTCATTCTTTTTCATTCTTGGCCGACAGGCGGTATCGCTAGCGTAAATTTGTTGGCCAAGCGCAGCGCTATATGTCGTCTGCTACCAGGAGCTCGCGTGGTGCACGCAACAGAAACGCACTGCCGGCACTTAAGTAGCGAGCGCGACAAAAACGTGAACTGGTTCTTAGGGCCAGCTTTACTAGCCGACTATATCGATTTTCCTTCTTTTTTTCACCCTTCATCATCAGCTCAGACTTGACTCGCTCGCTGCCGCTATTCGTCCAATCTGCCCCGCGGCACGTTGCGTGACAGAAGCAATGGAACTTCAAATCGAACATTTCGATATATGGGCGCTGCATTGCCTGCGCGAAGTAAAATCTAAGGGCCTGGTGTTGATGGCGCGCGCTGTGCCGTGAAATTGAGGAACAAAGTGCGGCACTCCCGAACTAGAGAAGAAGGGCAGCCAAACAAGAGATCTCCACAATATCTTCCCATCCTGACTGTAGAGTTTTATCAGGCGAATGAATGAAGCGCTGGAGCAGCCTAGGTTGAATCCTTTTGATTGATTAATGGTTATCTGTGAGCTGTTTGCGCAGGCGATAGCACTGGGAATTAGATCTCACCATGCAAATATCTCCTTTGCAATGACTTTGAAGTTGAGGTCACGGGAAAGCTGACCCAGCCCTTCTACCGGCCGACACAGTAATTGCGAGAGTAACTTCGTGGACTGTGTCGGCAGGAGAGATCTAGGCCATTCCGATGAATGCTTCGCTTCCGTCCGACCTCTGGGAGCTGCAGGCCGGTGGCGGTGAACCGCAGCGCACAATGTTCATTCCTGTGCGTGGAATGACCATTGGTACGCTTCCACACGAATCTCCTCCATTTGATAGCGTAGCCTGCAAAATATCTACTCAGAAAGCCGGCAGGGGTGGTGCAAATCATTATCCGCCATCTCTTCGAACGCATATCGCACTTCTAGCCATGGTCGGCACCGAAAGGGCAACGCCAAGCAGACGACGAAGGCAAGTATAATAGCCTACGAAGCAACCAACGCACGCGCGCGCGACGCCCGCACATCTCCGGGGTCGTGCGACCGGCGCGCGCGGCCAGGGTCGCGAGCCAAAGCCAAGCCACAGCAACGGAAGATATATATATATATATATATATATATATATATATATATATATATATATATATATATATATATATATTAATTCGGTTTTGATGAACTTCAGTTTCTCAGACACTTCATCAATGCTGAAGGCGTGGGGTCAGATCCTGAAAAGACAGCAGCTGTTGCGAGGTTCCCGACACCCACAGACAAAAAGTCAGTGCGCCGTGTTTTGGGTTTATGCGCATACTACAGAAGAGTTGTGGAAAGCTTTTCAATCATTGCTGAGCCGTTTTCAATACTAACAAGAGAAGATGAACCTTTCATGTGGAAAAGCGAACTACAAGACACCTTTGACGAGTTAAAGAAACGCCTCCAAGCTTCTCCAACCCTTGCTCATTTTTATGAGACAGCCGACACTCAAGTTCATACCGATGCGAGTAACGTCGGCCTCGGCGCCATACTAGTGTGGTGGAAGAACAGCCAGGAAAAGCAATAGCTTATGCCAGCCGTAAGCTACCGAAAGCAGGGGCAAACTACTCAGCAAACGAGAAAGTGTCTTGTAGGCATTTGGGCAATATGCAAATCTCGGCCCTATTTCTATGGTAGACCATTCAGAGCAGTCAGCGATCTTCGTGACACGACATTCTCTCAGCAACAAAATATTTAGCGGGCACCAGGGATAAGGCGGTGATAGTGGGTGACTTTAATGCACCCCACATACTATGGGGATACGCGAAAACGTCGTCCAGAGGGTTTCTACTCGAGCGCACCGCAACGGCCTTGGGCTTACAGGCAATCAATCAGATCGGCAAACCGACGCCCACGGGTAACAGCGTCAGCAGAGACATGGAGCCCCACCATGCAATTACAATTAACATCAGAGACGCACAATATGTTTGTTTCCTTTGACGAAAATTTGAGAAGCGATCAAGACATAATCCGAGTAGCGCTCTCCACGGCGAACATACGGAGAACAATAGGAATGACTAAATTAACTGACTGGCCTCGTTATAGAGAACTCCAGAGAGCGCTGGAGGAGTCGGTTACAGCCCCGACCAACATGCGAGAATGGACTGAATTCCTTCGACGAGCACACGGGGACAGCACTAAAGCCATTTAGCGTACAGCGGAGGTGCTGGTGATAGACTCTCACCTGGTCAGCCTATGGGAAGAGAGGCGGAAACTTGCCAAGAGGTGGAAAAGGCAACGTCTAAACAAACACCTGAGACAACGCATCGCCCTCTCGGCAGAGCAAGCCCAAGGCCACGCCAACGAGTTTGCTAAAAACGAGTGGGCGACGTTCTGTGGGACCCTATCAGGAACTCTTGGAACGACCAGTACGTGGTGAATACTTCAAAGCATGCTAGACCTGACGAGCACGCGTACTGAGAATAACAAGAAGCTCCAAATTATAGCAGACAACTTTGTGGGTACAGACCAAGATCTCGTCCATGCTCTTCAGAAAAAGTACAAAGGACCCTCACCTCCCGTGGGATCGTCGTACGCGAGGAGACAATACGCGGGGCAGGCGAACCCTAAATTAGACGAAGAAATAACGTACGTTGAAGTGTATGGGGCGGCACAATCCGCAGTTGAAAACTCGGCACCGGGAACAGACTCGATCACAAATGCAATGATTCGAAAGATGGATTCGGTAGCCCTAGCAAAAGTAACAAAGATTTTTAATAGCGAGTGGTGGGGGGGCCAAGGGAGACGCCCCAAGAGTGGAAATTGGCTAAAATAATCATGATCCCCACACCAAAAAAGAATTTCTCGATTGATACACTACGGCCGGTGTCGCTCACGTCCTGCCTAGGTAAGCTCTATGAAAGGGTTATCCATAGCAGATTGCAGCGATACCTGGAAGAACGGAGCTGGTTCCCGGACTCGATGACAGAATTTCGCACGGGTTTATCTTGCCAGGACTCGTTCCTCCTACTTGGAGACGAAATTCTAATATACCGTACGGTGACGAGAGACTAGTCCTAGCACTAGACCTCAAAGGAGCCTTCGACAACGTCTCTCACGCCGCAATAATGGAGGAACTCGAACTCGCGGGTTGTGGTGAGCGCACATAAAATTACTTAAGAGCGTTTCTTTCCAACGGCGAGGCGAGCATCAGTATTGGACAAATCACTTCGGATTTATTTAAAATGCCTGACAAAGGAACACCTCAATGAGATATATTATCTCCTCTTCTCTTCAACATGGCGATGTGTCGCCTCGCGCGTGATCTGGATCGGATACCCGACCTAGGTTACACGCTCTACACGGACAACACCCTGTGGACGAGCAGTGGTTCACTAGGGGATAAAGAATATACGCTCCATAGCGCAGTATTAGCGGTGGAGAAATACTCTACATGGAGTGGCCTGAAGTGCGCACCCGAAAAATCTGAGGTTATCCGGATACACGCGAAAGGCTACAAATTCAGAGGATCGATTAACATCGTGGTTGAGGGCCAATCAGTCCGAGAGGTACCCACGATGCGAGTCATGGATTTGTGGCTTCAGAGCGACGGGAGAGCAGTACAGACACTCGTGACCCTCAAATCCACAGCCAACAATATAGCCCAAATGATACGTCGCGTGACGTATCGAAAAGTGGGAATGCGAGAAGACGATACCCTAAGGCTCGTAGAGGCCTTAGTGGTTAGTCGAATAACGTATTGCTTACCGCACAAAATCTTGAACTGGGAGGAGGAAAAGCAGGCTAACACAATAATCCGAACGGCTTTCAAAGCTGCTCTGGGCCTGCCTAAATGTACTTCAACGGAGAGAATGTTAGCTTTGGGATTGCACAATGCTTTCGACGAACTGAGGCAAGCCACCCTGCTGCGACAGAGGGAGCGCCTCAGCTTCACAAAAATTTGTAGGGAAATATTGGTTAGATTCAATATACCAGCATACCCCATTTATCTCACAGAGCAGGCCGTACCTCTCCCTCCTTCGATGAGATCCAAAATTGCAGTAGCCCCAATTCCAAAGAATACGCATCCCGACTGCAACAAAGAAAGGCGCAAAGCACGTGCACAACACATTCAATCAGAGTATTCTAATAGCCATAGGTACAACACGTACTACATGTACGCAGCTCTGTATGCAGAGGCGACCTGGCAGCGCTACCAAAGGAGGTACGCCCTGGCAGTCATGACGCTATCAGCCAACAGCAAACTAACGCGTCGGCCACGGCGGCATCCCCCACCTCGGCTGAAATATTAGCAGTGGCGATCGCACTCGCTCACGCGCAGCGTTCGCAAAGGGACTCGGTCCTGGTCATGGACTCTCAGGAGACATGTCGCATGCTTCTCAAGGTGCACGTGACTGCGGCTAGCCTTGCGATAATCCCCAAATCCTTCAACCACCATCATTGCCAACTCTGGTGCCCGGGCCACGCGGGGGTACAGGGGAACGAAAAGGCTAACGCGTTCATTCGAGGGTTCACTAACCGAGCGACGGCGTCCTCTTCCAAACCCAACCACCCGCATTATCCCTCACAAAATTCCATCGATTTAAATTCCAAAGACATCCTTGCTCATCAGCGTGGAGTTCGCAGAAAATACCCGCCGCCTCACCCACAACTTAATGGGGAAGAGGCGGCCGATTGGCGGGAAATGCAGACCGGGGTCCACATGGCTGAACGCCAAGTATCCCACTCGTTATAGGGCCAACTCTCCTTGGTGCGGTAGCATACCTACACACACATAACCGAACACATACACATACACATAACATACATACACAAACCTGGGAGTGCACTAAGCACTCTCATAGGCCTAATACCAGTAGGGCAATGGAGCAGTGGGAGGCACAACTCGACCGCTCCGACCTGGCATGGCAAAAGTCCTTAATTAGCCAGGTCAGGTAGGCGGCAGAGACCAGTGGGGCCCTGGACTGAGAGGCTCCGGCCACCCCTCCTTCTAATCTTTTCAATTGCAATAAAGTTTCTCTCTCTCTCTCGTGACACGAGTAGCTGGCCGGACCCGGCTCGCATGCACCGCGCGCACGGGGGATCACGCGAGGAGAAAGAAGACGTGTACTACGGCACAGAATAAACGAATGATATTCCCGGTTTTGCCTACTGAGGACTTTATAACAACTGGCAACGAGGGTCTTACGTACCCACGTAAGCGACGGCCTTGGGTTTGGGCGGCTGGACAGGAACGGAAGCAAGCGAGTCGAGCTTTCGTCCGGCTTCAAGATGCTCTACACTCGCCCACAAAATATTGCGTGGCGAAACGGCCCTCCGCACCGTCTAGCGGCGCACCCATGTTGTCCGCAGCGATGCATGCACGCATGGGCGTGGCTCCGGGACTGCAAGCGTTCATGTTTCCGCGATTCCTCCTTGGGCGCCCGGCGATATCCGAATGTAGTCGCGAGGTGTCGCTCATGCGAGTGGCACTGTGGCGGCCAAGGTAAATATATTTGAGGCTCTATTCTCGACGTGCATGGCGGCTGCACCGCCTCCATGATCCGCCATGTTGACTCTCGTATTGGCTGTGAAGATGTCATGTGTTTTAAAATTTGTGCCGAGAAGGGAAGTGTTGCAAAACGCAATTTTGCGTTTTTATCAAGATGAAATGTGACGTGTAGCTACAAATTTTATCGACTAATACATTCTTCTAGTCCTTTGCAGCTTTGTTGTTACGTTAGCACTTCAAAAAGAAAGTGAGCGGTAGTGTACAGAAGCCATTGCAATCCATCTGGAATTTCAAGAACATGTGGTGGCATGGAAGAAGGAAAACTGAGGAAAGGCCTTACCGCTCTCCGTGCGCTAGGAGAAAAGTGTGGAGGAAATGACGTAGTTTTTTTTTTTCTATTTATTTGGCTCTAGTGGCAACGCCTTTCGGGCCACAATGGCGGCGTTGTTATGGTTTTGTGCGCTCACACCTGTTGCTCCGTAGGTTTCAGACCGTGGCAAAGGCGCCGTGTGGGCAGCTTTGCGTTGGGCTCCGTGTTTTGTTTCGCTGTGCTATCTGCACCGTGCTCTCCCGCATGTTGCTTTAGCCAGGTGGGACAGGAGGAGCTGAAGTTCGTGGAATGAACGCGCATAAAACGCTGTACGCAATGTACCGCGCCACGGCAATGCCAACGGAAGAATTAAGGAATATCCGCGGAAAATTTTTCCTCTTTGGCGGAATCATGCTAACGTACCATCGTAGGCCGAAACCGATGCGTTTCAGGATCTGTACAGTGAACGCATTGCTGATCAGTGATTGCTGCTTTTGACAGCGCATGATGCATTTGCGGCATGTAGAACGCAAGTTATGCAAGAATGCATAGTTCGTGTTCAGTAACAACTTGCTTTTGTTCATATTAAAACAGATGTTGCTCAACTGTTGCTTTTTTTCTCCCAGTACTCGCTGCAGCACGAAGTCTTTTAAGCAGAGCGCATTCGAGGTTCATGCACAGCTGCACAGGTGCACCTCAATACACGGGCTGATAGAGCGTACGTTACGCAGAATATGTGCGTTTTGCTTCCCCCGGCACCGTGCCCCTGCCAGCCGACGCTTCATCTGGGAAGATGGGAAAGAAGCGACTGCTTTGATTTAGGGAACGAATCCTCCCTGCCGCAGGCGTATCTTATCTGTGTGCGGGACAAGCGCAGGGCAGTGAAGGTTAGCTGATGCGCTGCAAGAGTCTACAAGGCTCCACAGAACGTACGCCTGCGAACGCATCAAACGGCTGTTCCATGGTCGCACGTAGGCCGGTTCTACGCGCATACTGTTCTGCACCGTGCGCCGGCTATCGCAAATCCTTGGTTCCGAGAAGCTTCACTTACCGTGGGAAGAAGGCACCTCAGGCCGCAGTCAATGAATCTAAAGGCGGAGTCAGAAATGACATTCTGCCTCCTCGCCGGCGCGCTGTCGTAGTGATGCGCGGCCACCAAAAGTTTGTTGAATAAAGCAGAGAGAGAGAGAAAACATTCATTCGGACCATCGAGGTGGTTGCTCTTGACGTCGAGTGGGTGGTGTCCTCATTCCAGGACTCCATTGGCCATGGCTGCTGTGCCATGTCAGTGCACACCATGGCACCGGGCCGCTCTCGTCTATGCAATCTTTAACAGAGACAAACAGGTCCGGATAGGGCACTCAATAAAAAAAGGTATTTTACATCAACAGAAAAAGAATAGTCTATGTCATTCTTTTCTTCGAAAAAATGGGCTACTTCCTCTGAACTTTTTGTAAGAAAGGGATCAGTTATTACGAGGCTATTCAAACTTCTTTGAAGGAACTTACACAGTGCTGCCAGGTACCAGCTTCACTCACAATGGTACGGAATGGAGCTTCGGGTTTATGCGTTTTAACGGAAAAGAAAACATTTAACGCCCCCCTCTCACTCTTGGTTACATCTTTAGCTAGTGCTTGCAGATCTAGGCGATAACAAAGGTCAATAAGTATTCTCTTACCACTTCCAGTGCCTTGCTACCATTCGTAAACTGCTGTTCTCTTCCGAGGCTGTTAAACATTACTTTAGTTTTCTGCAGATTAATGTTTAGACCACCCCTTCTGATTTGCCTCTCCAGGTCAGTCGGCATGCATTGTGATTGGTCCCCTGAGTTACTAAGCAAGGCAATATCGTCAGCGAAATGCAAGTTACTAAGGTATTCTCCATTAGATATTATCCCAAAATCTTCCCAATCCAGGTCTCCTAATACCTCCTGTAAGCAAGCTGTGAATAGCATTGGAGAGATCGTATCTCCCTGCCTGGCGCCCTTCTTTATTGGGATTTTGTTGCTTTCTTTAGGGATGACTACGGTGGCTGTGGAGCCGCTATAGATATCTTTCAGTATTTTTACATACGGCTCGTCTACACCCTGATTCGGTAATGCCTGCATGACCAGTGAGGTTTCGATTCAATCAAACGCTTTCTCTTAATCAATGAAATCTATATATAAGGGTTGGTTGTATTCCGCACATTTCTCTATCACCTGATTGCTAGTGTGAATATGGTCTATTGGTGAGTAGCTTTTACAAAATCCTGCCAAGTCCTTTAGTTTACAGAAGTCTAAGGTGTTTCTGATTCTGTTCGCGATCACCTTAGTAAATACTTTGTAGGCAACGAATAGTAATCTGATCGGTCTCTAATTTTTCAAGTCTGTTGCATCCCCTTTGTTATGGATTAAAATTATGTTGGCGTTCTTCCAAGATTCCGGTACACTCGAGGTCATGAAGCATTGTGTGTACAGGGTGGCCAGTTTTTCTAGAACAATCTCCATACCTTTCGTCAACAAATCTGCTGTTACCTGATCCTCCCCAGCTGCCTTCCCCCTTTCCATAGCTCCGAAGGCTTTCTTTTCTTCTTCCGGCGTTACTCGGTGGATGTCGAATTCCTCTAGAGTATTCTCTTCCATTAGCTCCGTGGGTGCCACTGCTACTCTGTAGATCTCTATTGAACTCCTCAGCCACTTAAACTATCTGATCCATATTAGTAATTATATTGCGGGCTGTGTATCTTAACGCATACATCTGATTATTGCCTATTCCTACTGTGTTCTTCACTGCTTTTAGGCTTCCTCCGTTTCTGAGAGCCTGTTCAATTCTATCCATATTGTACTTGCTCATGTCAGGGGTCTTACGCTTGTTGATTAACTTCGAAAGTTCTGCCAGTTCTCTTCTAGCTGTAGGGTTAGAGGCATTCATACATCGGCGTTTCTTGATCAGATCTTTCGTCTCCTGCGATAGCTTTCTGGCATCCTGTCTAACAAAGTTACCACCGACTTCTATTGCACACTTCTTAATGATGCCCATAAGATTGTCCTTCATTGCTTCAACACTAAGGTTCTCTTCCCGAGTTAAAGCCGAATAACTATTCTGTAGCTTGATCAGGAATTCCTCTATATTCCCTCTTACCGCTAACTCATTGATTGGCTTCTTATGTAGGGGTTTCTTCCGTTCCCTCCTCAAGTCTAGGCTAATTCGAGTTCTTACCATCCCATGGTCACTGCAGTGCACCTTGCCGAGCTCGTCCACATCTGGTATGATGCCACGGTTAGCGCAGAGTATGAAGTATATTTAATTTCTAGCCTCGCCATTCGGGCTGCTCCACGTCCACTTTCGGCTATCTCGCTTGCGGAAGAAGGTATTGATTATCCGCATATTATTCCGTTCTGCAAACACTACTAATAACTCTCCCCGGCTATTCCTAGAACCTATGCCATATTCCCCGTCTGATCACATGGCGCGACCTCGAAGCTGTGTCCAAAAATCTTACATGAAACACGGATACGCAGGAACAAGGCGAGAGATAATTCTTCCCGCAGAGTGGCAGCTGCATCGGTGCGCCGACGGCGACGCCGCTCACGGCAAAAGCAGAAGCCTGCCAGCAGTCGCAATAAGCGTCCCGCATTTTGTCCGCACAACCGGTAATAGAATCGGGAAACGTATGGAAAGAGCGAGCGATCGCCGCCGGTGTATCGAGGCCGGCTAAAACTGCCCGCAGTGACTGGCACGGGGCAATATGCTGCTGAGGTTGCCTGGCCTTCCTTGCCATCGATAGGTTCTCACAAGGATCTTGCAGACGAAGGTTCTATGATGCGTCTTGCTGACAGCCTTGATACACTGATGAATCAGTTGGTAGTATTCATCAGTTTATATGCAACTGATGAATACGATGCGTGGTGTGCTTTCTAGTCTACGTACGTCATCAGCGTTCGCTGCGTTGAAAATGACAAATATTCTAGAGCCGCTTCTCACGGCTCTACGGTGGTATCTCAATATGGCGCTATCAGCAAGAACTTGTTCCTTGAAGAGTGCTTGCGTCGATCTGTTGTTATGCAGTGGAACGCGTGTAGTCTACGTGGACGCCTTTCAGATTTTCGACAACGCCTGTTCAAGTATCAGTTCCCTTTTGTGGTTGTTTCGAGCCCAACATTCCATCTCCTTTCCGACTATCAAGAGATTTACAACTTTGGTCACGGAAAGACATTTCCAGAAGCAAAGTTCTGTTGTGCATACGTCGTCACATGGTGTACGCCTGATATATGGTCGCGGAACATGCTTCTAATGAATACATCTGTGTGACAGTCAGACATAAGCCGCGCGTGTTTTCGATCATTGGAGGCCACATACAGCCTAAAAAGAGATTTGATCGGCTACACCTGAATTCTATTGCCTAAGTGTGCCCTGGACCACATATAATCATCGGATACTTTAACGTCCACCACCCATTATGGGGCAGTGTTACGATGAATAGACAGGGTGAAGAATTGACAAACTTCATGCATAACGAAGCTTTGGCAAAAAATTAACGATAGTTCCCCTTCATTTCTCCGAGGCGCGACATATAGGAGGCTCCTTAGATCTTGCATTCGTGTCCAGTATCTTTCTACCCTCAGCAACCTGGTGCACACATCTGGAGTAGCATAGTAGCGACCACATACCTACATATATACAACTGCAAAGGTTCCTTCAAGCTCGTCCACCTCACATTCGTTGTACTAACGGGCTAGATGATCAGACATTGGCGGACAACGCTTCCTGAGAGCAATCTTCGCCGGCTGATCTAGAACGTACTATTACCACAACTCTTCATGATATGGCGAAATTTATACGCATATCGGCACGTAGAAGCTCCAGCGACATCGTATATTAAAAACTAGAAGCTTTGCCTCGTCGAACCGAGACGAAATACCTAATATCGAAATATACCTCAGGCGGTACTATCTGTGGCCGAGATCGACGACATGTCCATAGGCACCTTGACAAACTGGGAAGTAAGCGCTGGAGATGATTTTGTACTTCCATTGATCGTCGCAAACCACTCTGTAAAATATGGCAGGTAATGCCAGCTTACGATTTTCGATGGATGGATGGATGAATGGATGGATGGATGGATGGATGGATGGATGGATGGATGGATGGATGGATGGATGGATGGATGGATGGATGGATGGATGGATGGATGGATGGATGGATGGATGGATGGATGGATGGATGGATGGATGGATGGATGGATGGATGGATGGACGGACGGACGGAGGACGGACGGACGGACGGACGGATGGACGGACGGACGGATGGATGGATGGATGGATGGATGGATGGATCGATGGATGGATGGATGGATGACCCTTTAGAACGGGGCGGTGGGTTGCGCCACCAAGCTGTTGCTATTATACTGCCTAATGTCCTGCCTAAGTTAAGCAATAAAAATATAAACAATATGAACTCCCACACCCAAATTTTCTCATACCCTATCGCTAACTGTGCTTTTGTACGTCTCTATTTTTTATCGTTTCCCTACTTTTCGTCCAGCAATCCTCCAATCGCCTCTTACTAATGCCTACTGCGGATACGTTTACTTTTCCACTGCTCCTGCTGAGCCCAAGGGCTTCAAGGAGGCCAGTGGTGCCTAAATCTACCGCTGGGTAGACGTCTTCACATTCTAATAGAATATGATCCATAGTTTCCCTAGCTTTACCGCAGCAAGCACATGCTTCTTGTTCCTTCTTATATCTCGCTTTATAGGTGCGTGTTCTAAGTCATCCCGTTCTCGCTTCGAATAGTAATGAGCTTCCCTTTGAGTTATCATAAATGGTTTCTTTCCTTATTTCGTTTTTTCCTCTGAAGTAGTTACTCATGGCAGGTGTCCTTTCCATTGCCGCCACCCATGAGATTATTTCAGCCTCTCTGACCTTCCACTTGACCGTCTTTGTTGCTGTGTTGCCCACCCTACAGGCCACATACTTGCTGGTAAGCTTCCCAGTTCTTTTCCTCCACTTTGAATCAATGTTTTTCCCGTACAGATACCTGAACATTCTCCCAGCCGATTTACTTCCTTGCATATTCCTCGGGCGTTCTTCATTCTTAATTTTACTGCGAGCTTCCCTCACTTCAAAATTAGTCCAGTCCATATCACCCAGCACAGCTTCCTTTGTAGTCTTCTCGTGAGCGCCCAATGCGAGGCGACCTACTGACCTTTGGTTCCCATCGAGGCCTGATTGTACCCCTGATTTAAAGCAAACAACCGCATTTCCAAAAGTGAGTCCTGGAACCATTACATTTTTCCACATACCTTGGAGGACCTCGTACCTATTGATCCCCATAGCCCTCTGTTCTTCATTATGGCTGCATTACTCTTCCCCTTCACTGTTATTGTTTTTTCTTGTGTTTCCATATATCTATTGCCCTCATTTATCCATATAGCAAGGTATCTATATTATTTTACCCCAGGTATTTCCTGGCCGTATATCTCCACTGTTTGTTCACTGTTTGCATTGAAAACAATAACACCTTATTTCCTTACATTAAATTTAAAACCTAAATTGTTGCCTTCCTGTCTACAGATATATGCCAGACTTTCCGAATCACTTTGCTTGTTAGCTAGCAACACAATGTCATCCGCATAAAATAAACCTGAGAGCTGTTGCTCTACTACTGTACCCGCCTGTTTGTATGAGAGATTAAACCGGATATTACTTCCTTCTAGCGCCCTCTTCATCCTCACCATGTACATCATAAACAGCAGTGGGGATAAAGGGCACCCCTGTCTCAGTTCCTTGTTGATATGAACTTTCTCCTCGCTTCTCATCCCTTCCCATTCAACGCAAACGGTATTTTCTAGCTAAATCTATCTCAAAAGCTGTAGACAATCGTCACCTAAACCTTCCCCTTTCAGAATATGCCACAAAATGTGGCGGTCCACGTTGTCATAGGCTCCTGTAATGTGTAAAAAGGCCACTTATAACGGTCTGCTTTCTACTTTTGATATTTCAATACAATGAGTAAGAACAGATAAGTTATCATCTAAACACCTTCCTACTCTGAAGCCATTGTGAAGTTCTCCCAAAATGCCAAAGTCATATGCATGGATGGATGGATGTTATGAGCGTCCCCTTTGGAACGGGGCGGTGGGTTGCGCCACCAAGCACTTGCTACTATACTGCCTAATATCCTACCTAGGTTAAACAATGAAAAAAAGACACCACACCACGAACTACCATGCCCCAATTTTCTGATCCCCTATTGCGAACTGTGCTTTTGTACGTCTCCGTCTTTTTTCGTTTCCCTACTAATAGCCGAAGTGCAGTGCCCCCACGCGGCGCTGATAGTTTGTGTTTAGTTGCGGTCCGCCTGGCAACAGCGGAATGAGTCCGCATAAGAGAATAAAGTCAGTTCGTTGTGACTTGACGGCTCGGCATGTTGCTTTGTTCATTCGCGGGTCTGGTGGCCTACTTCCTTTCCCGAAGGCCCGCGACTACCCATGGCCACCTCTATTTGTCTCAGTAATCTTGAGCGATATGAATATCATCCGTTGTCGACGCGCTCCAAGGTAGGCGAAGGCATATCCTGAGGGCTTGGGCTTGGATGCCTTGGAGTGTATTCAGTTTACTTTTTCAGATGTTGGAAATGACCGATAGGCTATATCGCAGAAATCCAATAAAGATGATTCTGTACAGTTCTATCACACAGTGTATCGACACACCCCACGTCTTTCCATCTATTAACCTAAACATATGGCGAATTTCCATCAGAAGTTTTTTGCACATAATTCACATGAGAGGTTCAGGAGAGATTCCTGTTAATAAACACCCCCTGAAATCTGTGATTTGTTCTGTACGAGATCAGCTGTCCGTCGACGGATGTGGAGTATAGAGACATTGGGTAAATTCCACCACTGCACACTTTTCCCACGATATTTGAAGTCCTTGTTCTCAAAGGTAGGGTGATGCTAAAGTGCCTGCCTTCTGAAGCCGAACGCGAAGCTGAAGCTGTGTCATACCCTACGTCCATACACAGATCAGATTATCGTTTGAAAGACTTCTGGTGTTCGACGTACGTCACCAAGTCGACAGCGTTGTCTAGGGAAGAACGGCCACTCCTGAAACCGGCTATTGCGTCTGTATATACTTCCAAATGTTCAAGGTACCATTCTAATCAGGCTAGAACCATCCTTTCCCTTAGTTTTCCGAAGTAGCTGGCAAGCACAGTCGGTTGCTCTGAAGCAGTGTCTACAGGCGACTTGCCAGGCTTCAGCATTGGAATTAGGCGACTGGTCTTCCATTCCTGAGAAACCGTGCCTGCCTGCCACGAGCTGTTGAACAAGAGCAGGAGCACTTTCCGAGCCTTTTCGCCAAGATTGCGAGTGCACGGTAGGTTATACCGTCGAGTTCTCGCGGTGATGAACGCTTGCACAAAACAAGTTCGTTCGTCCATAGTGAAATGACTGTCAAGGCGGGGATCACGTGAAATCGTTTAGTGGTCGAGTGCCTATGTTCCAGAGGAACTAGTTTTGCCAGCACTCCTCCTGCACAAATCGTTAGCGACGTCAATCTCTCTTCGTTGCGGGTGAAGGACCAAAGTCTTGAAAGGGCGGTGCTGCTTGGGGGTTCCACAGAGACCACAAAGAGTTCTCGATATGTAAGATAAAGGTTTTTTTAGATCCAAAGACTCCCACAACGACATGCATCTTTGCGATGCGACTTTCTCCATGTGACGCTGAATTTTCTTTTCAATTCGCTTGGCCAACCCCAAGAGACGTACATACTTTGTGCACCTATATCTGCCCTCTGCACGGAGACGAATTGCCCGAAACTGCTTCAGCTCCATGTCGTCGTCGGTGCGTGTAGACGTCCTCGACAACGAACGCGAGGCAGCCTCTAGGGCACCCTCTATAGTGTCCTCTAGGCTAGAGCCATCACGACAGCCTTTTCCACAAAGTATTTGAACGTCGGTCACTCGATACGCTGGGTGACGGCGGGTAACTTGGAGTCCGTCAGCCTTTCAATTCACATATAAATAGGGAGGCGGTGACCCCACCCCCGTTTCAATGTACGAAAACTACCTAATCTTTCTGGAGGAGGAGGATGCGTTAATAAAGGAGCGGGGTCTTAAATATTGGAATCTGTTTACAACGTACACTTTTGTAAATAAGCTTACAATCTGTTATTGGCATTGTTTATCGCTGAAAAGAAAGCTTTTTTTTCAATACATAGTGATTTTCAACTGGCAGCGTCGGCGTTCATTTCCTTCTGTTGTATTTTTAGTTTCTCAGTGGTGCTTTTCTTTCGCTTCGGTGGCGTTAGCCATCCGATTTCAGTCATGAAAATGTGCGTGCATAGTTGAACACATTTATTTTAGTAGGCTTGATAAGTGTTCCTATTGGCCAAATTAAAGAAATATGCAGAGCCAGCACACATGTGGCAGTCTATAGGTAGCGAAACTTTTGTGAAACCGTTATATAAATGTTATGTAAAACCAAATGCGATGCGTACAATCGTCTTTGTTGCCATCTTATGCAATGTCCAATGCACGACATTACAGCCTTGTTGCATTTCACCCCCATTGAATTGTGGCTGCCATGGCCGGAAATTTTCTTTACGCACTGCATTATATGATGCGGTCGCCTGATCTGATCTGGTCTGGCTTGCTGACCAGCGCTGACGCGGAGGACCAGTGATGACTGGTAGACCAACCAAAGCGGACAGCCGAGGGCCATGACATCCAGGACTTAAGAAGCCACGCATCTGAGGTCGACATATGCAAGGTGGCCGGCTCTATCTCTTTAATGAACTTTATTTCATCTTCCTAACTGGTTCTGTTTCCATTGTCGGCGGCCGTAGTGACCTCACTTCACTGCATATTTTACCGGAAGTGTTGGTGCAAAATTGTAAAACGTACAGGTGCCCCAAAGCTGCTTTTGTTGCGAGGGCAATTACGTGGACACTACAAGCGAATTTCTGCGGTCGCCATCCTTGGCGCCGTCGCCGTGATGTTCCTATAAAGCCCAAACACGGTAACACATTTGAGCGAAAGCCTGCGAGGGTCAGCCGATGGCTGTGGCTCAATCTCGCGCGCTAAAGGGGGGGAGGGGAGGCAGAGCGGAAGCGCGCAGTCTTCTGTCGTCCGCGAAGGCAAGGGAGTGGGGGGTAGACGTTATACTCCGGCAGCCGCTGCTTACGGCGCGGCCGCCTCATCTGCAAAGCTATCTGCGCTGTGGACCAAGTGCATGTGGCGAGCGCCGGTAGCTTCGTATGCGCTGTGCTTTCGACGTTTAGTTTGCGTTGAAGCCCGAGACAACACGCAAGTCAACTTGCTCGCGGCTGCTTCCGCGCTTCCTAGCTCCAGCGTTTTGACAGCGAGTTTCTGCGGTCATCGAGCGCGATGTGTTCGCGTTGACCTGTGCGCGCTGACAACGTGCTTGGTAATTTGTATTTATTTTTATTTATTTTATTTATTTATTTCATACTGCAGACCTAAAACAGCTCCAAGCAGGGTGGTTAATCACAACAATATTACAATGCTTTATTCAATCAAGTAAGGTGATAAGACTCAACAGTAATACAATGAGTCAATCAATTGAAACAGGCCACAACAAGTTATTCCAGTCTGCTATAGTTCGGGGAAAAAAGATTTTATTTTATTAGATTTAGATAAGATTTCTTTTATTACTAATTTAGTTAGTAAGCGAATGTTCACAACTTAAATTTATACGGCCGCGAAAGCTACTATACTTACCTCATATAGCTGTCCACTAATTTGCTATCGCAATCGATGCTTCGCCTTTCAGGTAAAACTAAGTTCTTTTGATGTCATAACGGAATTCTATTTTCTTTCCTTTCTGTGCACCGGCTGATGTTTTGCGGTGTTCTCTCGTGAAAACATGTTAGCCCCAGATCTAAACCTGTGTATGTCGCCTTTATATATATATATATATATATATATATATATATATATATATATATATATATATATATATATAGAGAGAGAGAGAGAGAGAGTCGTCATGCTATTTCCGAATTTGCCTCAAAACTGTCTGGCACAATGGCACAAACTCCGGGAAAAATATTACAGCCTGTGAAGTAGAGATGTGGAAGCGTTTTTAGATAGCTGATTGTCATGCCTATAAACATTTAGGAAAACTGCTGAAGCGTGTACTAGCGTTGTTGCCTGTCAGTAAGTATCACAGTTCGAACTTTAAGTATGCAAAAAATATATTAGTGGAGTTGCGTCTGTTTGCATTTATGTATGTGTTTAAATTTTTTAAAGGCCGATGCTGCTATTCATCATAGTTTTGTTTTTACCTGAGTTGAGTGAGCTGTCAGTAAAAGAAAATGACCTGTTTTTTCAAAGAAATCATTTGCTGTTACCTAAATATACTAAAGGTGAAGGCGCTTTTATATTGGGAGAAGGGGGTTGGAACTTGTGGGGCTAGAAAGTATTATACATGTGATAGTTACAGCATACTTAATGAAAGTTGTACGGCAACACTTCAACATCATCTCTAGAGCTGCTCTAGAAATAAAGGAAGCATACCCACGCATAATGTATTAGTTTCAGTTCGCAAGCAAGCAGATAGAAAAAACAAGAAAAGTACAAGATATAATGACAAAAGTTATGAATGCTTTTTTATAGTATTTTGCTTGCAGTATAGTTTTTACCCACTCATGCGTGTAAACGTTATTACGTCTCCCCTGAAGCTTCTCCGTAGACGCACGTTCGGCCGATTTTCTAAGCAGTGTCATTTTTCATCTGCGGCCACCGCATTTTGACTCGTTATGTGTTCCCTTATATCACGTGGGTCCTTAGCGACACAGACTTGGACCAGTCTTTTGGTCGAAGAATAACGTTTAGCATTCTGCTTACGCATTTAAAAGGACTATTTCAACATCCCCAAATGGAAGCCAGTGAAAGAAAAAAAAATCTCATCCAACGCATACGTTCGAAGCCACATGAAGCGAAGCTTAATTGAAGCGGTCAACTATGCGTACAATTGCCTGTACTTTCATCATATGCAACGTGTAATCTCATTCAGTATTGTAACGTAGATTGAAGACGGAGTCTTGCAAAATAGACACTTCTCTTTAATGGCAGGCGAGAAGAAGAGCGTGCAGCTTACGCGCTTCATCGTCTTTCATGGCGCCGACCTTTGCGCGCACCGTCTTGCGGTGCGGGAGTCCCACATCATTGTGTCAGTTGTCCCCCAAGCGAAAAGCGACCGCCTCGGTCGCGTCAAAAAGTTCTTTCAGCGACATAAGATATGGAGCTCCTCAGGTGCATCTCGGCGTTCACGTACGCGCATAGTAGGGTTTCGTGCGCACTACATGAACAACTTCAGCGCAACGACGACGACGGAGCGAACCGGGGTCAAAACTGCAGGGGACCACTTCATAGGTCACGTCACTGAGGCGGCATGTATCCTTGTAGTGACCAAAATACCGGTGGATCAACTTTTCCGGGAGTCCACGGCGACGGATGGACGTCCAGACGCACACGCAGGCGCCGGTATTGTAATGCACGTCGCGCCGACACTGGTTGTATCGAAGGGTGTCGGTGTGCTGTTGGCTCCAGATACGATGTCGAGCAAGCTGGCGTGCCTCTTGGGCTCTTTGTACGAACTCTTCCACGTGTTCGCTGGTCGCACTATTATCAGCCAGAGGTAGGATGACGTCAAGTGCTGATGTGGCATGGCGGCCGTATACAAGTTCGAACGGTGTAAACTTTGTAGTCTCCTGTTATACGCGAAGGTCACATAGGTTAAAATCTCCTCCCACATCTTGTGCTCTACGTCAACATACATGGAAAGCATGTCAGCCAGCGTTCTGTTCAGATGTTCCGTTAATCCATTGGTTTGAGCGTGATACGCAGTGCGGTGAGAGCTATGGTTCAGCTCGAGAGCGTCCTGCATAAGTTCCGCTTTAAATGCTGTACCGCGGTCCTTGATGAGAACAGACGGTGCATCGTGTCGTAGGACGATGTGGCGTACAAAGAGCATGGCCACTTCATACGAATTTGATTGTGCAATAGCTTCAGTTTCGGCGTACCGGGTTAAATAGTCGTTAGCGACGACTATCCATCTGTTGCGCGAAAAGGTCACTGGGAGTGGCCCAAGCAGATCCATTCCTATTTATTAGAACGGTGCTCGAGGAGGGTCCACAGGATGGAGAAAGCCAGCCGGTTTAACTGGTGGTTTCTTGCGGCGCTGACAATCGCGGCAGGTCTTCACGTACCATTCCACAGAAGAATAAAGCCGAGGCCAGTAATACTTCTGTCGTATCCTTGCTAATGTCTTAGCGGATTCCAGGTGTCCCACGCATGGCTCATCATGGCAGGCTTGCAAAATGTTTTGGTGCAGTGCCGACAGCACGACAAAGAGGTACACATTCTGAGCGCTTCCACAGTTTTCCCTGTAAAGGACGTTTCTGTGCAAGTAGTACGATGATAAGCCGCGCACTAGCGAGCGGGGCAAAACACCTTCATTTCCTTGAAGGTGCTTGATCAGTGGCAGCAGCTTAGGGTCAGCGCACTGGTGCTCCGCCATCTTTATGGCATCGATAACGCCGACAAATGGCAAGTTATAGTCAGGGTCCGATGGCGTCGTACGGAGTGGTGCGCGTGACAAACAGTCAGCGTCGCTGTGCTTCCTTTCAGATCGGTATACAACTGTAATGTCGTACTCTTGTAAGCGCAGGCTCCAACGGGCTAGTCTGCCTGAAGGATCCTTGAGGTTGGCAAGCCAGCACAGGGCGTGGTTTGATCGCTGACAGCCTTAAAGGGTCTACCGTACAAGTAGGGTCGGAATTTACGCATTTGCTCACACAACCGCTAAGCATTCTTTTTCAGTGGTTGAGCAGTTTTTCTCAGCTATGGTGAGACTGCGGCTTACATAAGCGATGATGCGTTCCGCACCAGCTTGCCACTGCACAAGAACTGCGCCGAGACCCGCATTGCTGGCGTCAGTATGAATTTTAGTGTCAGCGTCTTCGTCGAAATGACCAAATATTGGGGCCTCTTGCAAACGCTTGGGCAATTCATTGAACGACTGCTGTGGCTCATCCGCCCAAATGAAAGGCACATCGTCACATGTAAGCCTTGTCAGAGGGTCAGCAATTCTCGAGAATTCCTCGACGAAGCGCCTATACCATGCGCACAAACCAAGGAAGCGTTGGACAGCCTTCTTGTCTATGGGTGGTGAAAACATGGTGACGGCAGCTACCTTGTCGGGGTCTGGTCGCACGACTTGAGGACCAACGACATGGCCAAGAAATTTGAGCTCTTGGAACCCGAAGTAGCCTTTTTAAGGCTTCACGGTGAGGAGGCCGTACGGATCGCAGCGAAAAAGTTATTGGGTTTTACGTGCCAAAACCACTTTCTGATTATGAGGCATGCCGTAGTGGAGAACTCCGGAAATTTCGACCACCTGAGGATCTTTAACGTGCACCTAAATCTAAGTACACGGGTGTTTTCGCCCCCATCAAAATGCGGCCGCCGTGGCCAGGATCGCAGCGAGGACACTCTCGAGTCGGGCGAGATGTTCGTCAAACGTTCTCGAGAACACGACGACGCCGTCCAAGTATGCGAGGTAGGTTTGCCATTTGAGTTCAGCAAGCACGGTATCCATCACCCGCTGAAAGGTGGCAAAAGAGACCGAAGGGGAGAACTCTGAACACATAAAGCCCGTCAGGTGTCACAAACACTGTTTTTTCACGATTCTGTTCATCAACTTCGATTTGCGATTACGTTGATTTAAGATCCAAGGAAGAAAAAAACTTGGCATGTTGTAGACGAACCAATGCGTCGTCGATCCGTGGCAATGGATAAATATCGCGCTTTAAGACATGGTTCAACTTTCTGCAATCTACACAGAAGTGTAATGTGCTGTCTTTCTTTCTGACTAACACTACAGAGGAGACCCACAGCATTGTGGACGGCTGGGTCACGTCGTCTTGGAGCATCTCTTTCACCTGATGTTTGATCGCTTCCCTTTGCACTGGAGACACTCTGTAAGGATGCTGACGAACAGGACGTGCGGACTCGTCCGTAAGAATGTGGTGCTTTGTGATGGACGTGCGCCGCACTTTAGATGACGTTGAAAAACCGTCCGCAAATTTATTCACGAGACTCAGTAGACGGTCTTTCTGATGGTCAGGCCAAGCGGCGTTAACGTGAATTCGTTCTTTTAGGCTCAGTAACTAAGCTTGCTGAGACGATGCGGTTTCCAATGTGGCAATGTCAGCAACGTCAATGATTTCGCAAAGCAATGCGATTGTTGTTTCTCGCGGTATATGCCGATACTCATCACTAAAGTTTGTTACAAAACGACTGAACATTTCTTTCGCACCTCAAGAAGCCCTCTGGCTATGCAAATGTTGCGCTCAAGATGCAGGGGCATGTTTGCCTCACCAATTCTTTCGGCGTCGTTTTCCATGTCGCATCGGACAAGGGTAAGCACGCTGCTCTTGGGTGGCAGCGTGACATGATCGTCAGCTACGCGAAGCGCGATGTCACGGTCGTTGTCATTACTGTTTGCTATGGCTTGCGAAGTAGCGAAGCTGACTCTACACTCTTGCAGCTCGATGATGGCACCGTTCACCTGAAGGAAATCCATGCCTACTATAAGGGCCTTTGAACATTCAGGAAGAATGACGAAGTCGCCGATGTACGTGAAAAATGTTGATTCGTACCGTGCACCAGCCCATAGGAGTTATGAGGTGCCCTCCTGCAGTACGAATCTGCGTTCCGGTTCATCGTGTGGAAACATTGTTCAGTATACGCTCGAGATTCTGGCTCATAACAGACGTGTCCCCACCCGTGGCGATTAACGCCGTGACTTCGTGGTCATCTGTGGTAACTGGTACGTCGCAGGATACTGACACCGAACTACACTGCTTTCTCTGCGTCTCAATTACGTCATATCGCGGTTGTCGTAGTGGAGGATCGTCAGCGTTCGCAACGTCAGCGACCTCACCTCCGCAGGTCGCTGGACTTAGTTTTCCAGGGAGGCAGGCCCGGGTGAGCGACGCCTTATTGCTCCCGGCGTGAAGAGGGGGCTGGAAGATCTGTTTCGGGCTGGTGACGGTTACCGGGCTACACGGAATCGTGGGGCAAACGAGGTCCTGGCGTCCGCGAGGTATGTTTCAATCTCCAGGGGGCGTTGACCATTGCGCGGGCACAGCGCATTCAGTGAAGATCCACGGAGCCCAGCTCGGCGGTAAGGGCACGTCGTGTAGAGGTGATCGGCTCCACCGCAATGAAAACACAAGGGCCTCCGGTTATGCAGTGTGCCATACGTTGCTTGTGCGGGATGGTCGTGTTCCAGCCATGAATGGCGTGCGGCGAGGCTTGAAGTCACCAGTTGCATGTTCAACGGCGCACACACCATGAAAGTCCGGGAAATCGCTGACGTCACGAAAAATCGGGGACAACGAACTTCGCGCAGCCTCCGCATACGACATGCGAGGTTGTGGCTGCCGTACCTCGTGCTGTGGTGTCTCGCTTCGCTCTGAGGCTTGGACTGCCTGCCTGACCTCCTCCCGGACGACCTCAGCCAGAGCGAGTCGCTGCGCCGATGCCGAAGCCACCTGAAGCTTTCGGAGCTCTTCTCGAAAAATAAGCCTAATGAGCTCCCGCAAGGCGCCGGTATTGTCTAGCGGTATAGCGAGATGGTCACGCGACAGGGTCGACACGTCGCCGTTGTACTGGGCCGGTATTTTGTAGCGATGCCTTTTCCGATTCTATGCTTTTTCAGGCTTTTCGCGCTTGGCCAGTGGTCAGAGCGACGGTCTGCCCACATTATCAACGGGATCAGGCGGCCGTGTGTGGTGGATGATAAGAATAGCATAGAATAAGGCATAAGGCATCGCTACAAAATAGCGGCCCTGCCTTCCGCATATGGCTTCCGCGAGAAACTCTGCAACGGTCTTTGGTGTGTTGCGTATTAAGGCACCGAATAACTCTTGCTTGACACCGCACATCAAGTTCCTGAGCTTCTTTTCTTCAGGCATGGACGGATCCGCTTCGGAAAGGTCGGCACATATCTTCGACAAACATTGCGACGCTTTCGTTCGGCCTCTGTACTCTCACCTGAATGGCAGATTCTGCTCGCTCCTTGTGATCGAGGCTGGCGTATGTGCTGATTGGCTGCTGTCGACATTCGTCCAATGTCGATAGGGCCGCCTTACGGTTCTCAACCAATGTGCACGCATAGTCCACGAAGGCAAAGTAGGCGTTGCGTAGCTTGCGCTGTGGAGTCGAGCCGTTGAATTCTGCGACACGCACAAAGTGATCGAGCCAGTCCTCTACATCCTTTAAGGTGTCTCCATGGAAGGACGTGGGGATCCGCGGCTGGTTGAGGATGACCTCGGTCGGCGCGGTTGAGGAAGAAGACGGCACCGATGTACTCATCTTTCTGACTCGACTGGGTAGAGGCTCGTGCTCAGGTGGCAGTCCTTGAAGTAGAAGGCTTGTCCGTACGTGAACAGGAGTCAGCTCGACCGGACTTCATACTGGGCTTGTAGACGGTGTTCGATTTGGGAGTGGTAGCCTGCACCCCGCACGTCCACCAGAATATCTATGTTTATGTCACAGCAAAGGCCAGAACTTTAGCCTAATTCACTGCTGACTTTTACGCAGTGCACCATTGATAACCTATGCCCGAATGGAAACTGCACAACCTGAGGCCTCGACGCAGCGATGTCACCATGACAAAGGCGATGTTTGATCTCTGTCACGTCGAGGGAAGAATGGCGAGCAGAGGTCATGCAGAGAGACGTACGACACATATGTAAATGCAGTACATGTTTATATTTCATTTGTGTCACAGTGGCACATACCTATTCACGGGATTCAAGAAGGCGAGGACATAAACGTATACTCAGTAAACACTTTAACACCCCCAATTAGTAAATTAGTTTGTCAGCAGACGAACACCCTTATTTGATTAACGCCTTGAAGAAAGCATGTTTGCCTTAAGCGAAACGAAAGAGATTTGTTGCCCTTAGCTTGTTATACGTTCCATTGTTTGCGAGTTATTTAATACCATTGCTACGTAACTGAAATTATAAGACAAACAATTCATCCTTAATAGCACTCAGACGAAAGGAACGAAGGTGGATCGAAACCAGGCAACGGCCCACGCAACAAAGATGCCACATTCGGGGCGGAGAGCGCAAGATCAAGCCGGACAAAGGAGGTAAGTATCCACCGGGCGTCCCAGCTATCGTTAGCCAAGCTCTTCCATAACACACACACACATTCTATATACATATATATATGTATGTATATATATATATATATATATATATATATATATATATATATATATATATATATATATATGTATATATATATATATATATATATATATATATATATATATATATATATATATATATATATATATATATATATATGCGACATGGAACAGCTTGACTAGCGTTAGCTGGCGCACCCTATATATGTATAATTTCCCCAGAAACTCAAGCTCCTTCATTTCATGAGAAACCTTGCGTAAGGACGCATTTTGGGTAGCGACAAATAAGTTTGTAATGCTTGATGCTTAACAATCTTATATTTGCAAGGACATTTCTCAGCAGTACCGAGTAGAGCAGTAGGTATGCTAACAACATTCGTATATGCTAGTAATATTTATTGTGTTCTGATTTCCTAGCACGCGCCCTTATCATGGGTTATTTTGAATAAAATAAGTGCTAAACACGGGAGGGGAGTAATAGTAGGTGCGAAGTTGGGAAACACCCTATTAATATTCTTAATGGTGTAAAAAAAATGTGCGGTGTGCACGCAGTGGACAAAGAATTGGGTAGGCCAAATTTAACAAATACACGAAGATCAAATGAAGCCGTTTAAAAGTGTGCTCTGTACCATTAAGAGGTATGTGCGCTTGCAACAGACGACAGCATACTTACACTTGTTACAGCTTAGCGACTTAAAGTCTGATTACGCCGAAGAGAGGTCTGCTCGCAAGCGATTCTTTGTTGGTCAATCTTGCAGCTGGGGCATTCGAAGGCCCATGCACTGTTGCTCAAGAATAGGAGGGTCCAGGGGCGCTATAACGTAAAACTATTCCAAACTTTTCTATTCCAATTCTGCAATCAGCCCACCGCAATTGGTCAAAAACATTTTAGACCACCCCTACTTCACCTGTCTGTCACGCGACGTCACGAAAACCGAGATAGCTCCCCATCTGATATGACGTGTACACACTGATTATGCATCATTTTACCGAACAAAACAAAAATAGTTATTTATGATTTGATGCTTTTTTTTCCATGAGCCCTCGGTTATTGGTCAAAAATTTTCGGGCGGCACCCACTTCACCTGCCTCTCACGTGACATCAAAAACCGCAAAAACTTACCGCGTCAAAGTGACGCGTGCGCGTTAAAAATGCATTAATATGCCGAACAAAACTGAATTTTCTTCGGAATAGCCGCAGGCTGCCCCATTCCGAAAGGAATAAAAGATGGCTGCCGCCGACCGCTCAGACACTGGCTACTCGCGCCTGCCGGAAAGCATGGGTTTATTTGGGTGTATTAAAGCTTCTTTCGCGGCCGTGTAACGTTTTCGATAGCTTTCGGCACGTTTACGACCTCGTTCTGCCAACTCTTCTTTGCTGAGGATCCGCTTTAACGTCATTCTTTAGCTTCTGTTGCATGCCGCCGCGATTGTCTACGAGCCACCGCAAGCTATGTAAGAGAAAGCGGACCAATCGCAGGCGCCGGCACCGCCCTCTTCATCCGGTTATCAATATTCAGTGTAATGGCTCGGCCCCATGGAATCCCTTTCCACTTGAACATGCTCCTCGCCTCCTGTAAGCCAATTGGCTCAGACAAGCCGCTCTGTGCAGGTGATGTTATTCCTTTTTCAAGCAAACACAAGTGACCTCCTATGAACGGAGGGAGCATTTGATTGGTCTGTTGAGACAACCCTGTGGGTGACCGCCCAATGCTTGCGTCGGCGGTTACCCAAATTTGACGTCAGGAGATTGGAATAAAAACATATTGGAATAGTTTTACGTTAGATAGCCCCAGGTTAAACATCGCGGTTGGCTAAGTATAGAAACCTGTCCTTTAAAATGCGTTTAATGCAACCACACTGGCTATGGAGCAACCGACGCTATTGGAGAGCTCGTCAGTGCCCGCGATGTACGCGAATGCCTGCCCAAACTACAACGCTACCAGGCAAGTAGGATATCCCCGAATTTAGAGGCAGTACATCTTCCAACTCTTTCGTGTACAACTAAAGAACAGCAAAGCGCACGCGCTTCCTACATCTTCGGCACTGAAACTCCCAGATAGACGCTGGTTCGACGGAATACCTTAGTGCCACGCTTTGATCGCGCGGCCGCAGCAATCTCACTAGCTTGCTCGATATCGGTTCCGCATTCGTCCGAGACGTGCACCTGCGCACCCAGCTGATGCGTTTCGAAGATTCAGCGGCAAGAACTCGCTTTCACCCCAAGCAGTCGTTTGAGGGCCGATGGAAGGGGGTACCGCATCAGTGAGGATCGGACAGGTTGGCGACCTTTGCGCGCTCGGCTGGAGAGGAGGTGAAAGTATTGGAGTTTACAGACGTGTTCCCTTTCCTCTTGCTGCAGTTAGGGTTGCTTTTCGAGTTTCGCGAGGTATTACACGAGCGTAAAAAGTATGCTACGATAATGAATCATAATATTCACATTGCTCTATGATTATAGAAGGGTGATGTGTATTTGCGATTACAGTATATTTTTTATGTATTTACTAATATCATGTAAACTGTTTGAAACGCAAACCCTCTTATATGGATTTCTCCCAAATTTTCTCAATTATGCGTGCAATAAACATTTGAAGTGAAATCCTGATACACGGGGTGTCCCAACTATCACGAACCAAGACTTAACAATGAGCAAATCCCACGTAGCTGGACAGAAACGAGGTAATGTTTGCCGTCGCTTGGAGATACTCAGATAATTTGTTTGCATTCCGCCTATTTACATTATTAGTCTTAATTAATAAATCGACGTCTAAAATATTATATTTAGACAAAAAGTGTCAATGAGAAATTGTAGAGCTCTGAACTCACCAACCGTGCGAGCAGCAGCGAGGATCGCGGTGGCGCAATCGTTCTATAGACGGACTTCTCTGACTGTTGTTTTCGTGCCCTTAAAGGAGGCTCTCACCCAGCAGGGGGTCGGACACGCAGAAGAAGGTGACGAATACATGTCGCGCCCCCTACCTGCCTGGCTGGGTGGCGCGCCAACCTCTTGCGAGTTACCAAACGGAAGGTGTTGCGCTGCAGCTCGGTGGTTAGCGTGATAGATGCCCAACAGCTAGCGTAGTGCCGCAGAAGCAACGCATCAATACCAAGTGGCAGTGATGGTAAGCGAAGGTCTGTTTTTCTTCGCGATATGGTGAATATGAAGCTGGGTATCTAAGAAAAAGATTCTCCAATGCTACAGAGTTATACGAAATTAAGGTTTGAACGTTTATAAATGCAGTTCTAAAACGACAAACAATACGCGCGACCGTACCGAAAGCGGCAGCCGTAGCAACGGTAATGTAACTCAGCCGTATACAGGACGTAGAAGTACACATATGGGGTAACCCGGCACTTCGCAGCAGTTAGCAGCGCACGAGGCAACCTTCCGGAAAGAAAATGCTGTATTTGAAAGCATTATGCTAAAGGATATTCACGTTCAAGCTTCCGAAAAATCTAGGTAGCCAACTCTAGGTAGTCTGGGTAGTCAACTCTAGGTAGTCAACCGGTGACTGTACGAAGGTCGCACAAAATGGGACATCCTGACAGGGGAAAATACTGCGACCTCTTACGTTAGCGCTCGACGAAGCCAATGTGTTTCATTTCGAATGTTGTGAGAACACTGATTTTGAATTAATAACTGGAAAGATCGGTTTCATTGTACAGACGTGAATGACAAAATACGAAGAGCGAGTGTAGCTTGATTAAATTTTAATTCCGGGGTTTTACGTGCGAAACCACTGATCGATTATGAGGCGCGCAATGGTGGAAAAATACGAATTAATTTTTAAACACCTGAGGTTCTTTCACGCGCACGATGCGCTGGCGTGTTTTTATTTCGCCCCCATTGAATTATGGTAGCCACGGCCGGGATTGGATAGCGCGCCTTCGGGCTTAACAGCGCACTGTCATGCATTCCCACTACACCCCCACGGTGGCTGAAGCTGAGGATGAAAAGGGTTTTATGACGTGGACGAAACAGAAAAAAAAATAAGTTGACAAAGCGAGGTCAGTTTCTAGCGTTTCACTTTTGTCGCAGTCGAAGAAGCAGGGAGATGATGCGGAGAAGATCGCTTGTCGGCCGTCTGTGTACTCGCTTGTACTTTGCGAGTATTTCGCACGAATGTTTCCTGACTCCGCGTTGATCGTATTTTTACGTAGGATCCATAAAATCCACAGCTTTTAATTGTCTGACACTCGTGAATTTTATGAAATTACGGCGCGGTAGCGTTATAGGTGTACACTGAATAAGACTAGCGATGTGGGCGAATTGGTTTAGGTCCATGGTGTAAGACTTCCTTTTTTCTGCACTTCAGTGCTTCGCGCTGCAGAAGTTTTACACCATGGACTTAAGCGTTATAAATGCAGTTTTGCCTTATTGAGAGCGAGAGACAATGAGTAGCAATGCAACCAGTTGCACGGGGCATAGCAAACACCACACGCGATCGAGTCCCCTTGAAATCTTCGGTACAGCGTTGTTCTCGGCTGAGCCCGAGGCGTTATCCGTGAATTGCGTCATTAAAAGAAAAAGCGTAAGCTAAAGATTGGTGCGCTGAGATGTCATAAAGGGAAAAGACTTTCACAAAGCGAGCATAACTAAGAACAGTATAACTCATTGAATTTTTATCTCCGATTTTCCACTTGCAACTCCACGAAGTCCCAAAGCAGATGTTTGTAGTGGGAGCGTTGGGGCCTCTTGTTTGGTAATGACACCACAAAGCCAAAAAGCACGCCGCGCAAGGTATGCTGTCGATAATGGGAGAATCTGAAGACTTCATACCGGGTTGGTGTTCGAGGAGGCTTCAAGGCCACTTGGCGTTCGTACAATCACGTAGATGTGCCCAGTGAGCCCGCCACTCTAGGCAAGGGGTGCGGCAGCAGTCGAGTATTTGTCAAGTGCCCAACCAGCGCTGTTGTAGAGCGAGCCGAGCAGAATGCACGCTTGTTGTGCGTAGACACATCTGAGAGGAGCACGTAGCTATTCGTCCTCTCTGCACAGCCCGAGAGGGGTGAGTGCCATGTCCGTTGCTTCCTGAAACAGGCGACGTAAGCAGAATGTCGACCGCCATGTCCTTGCTTTATAACGTGCAGCGTGTGTCTGTGACACGGGACGTCTTTAAAATCGGTCGCAAGGTGGCTTGCTATGACCACATGTAACGAAATCATGTTCTCTGTGGCATTGTCACTTGTACCTCTGAAACCGTACCACCCACGCCCTTTACTTTTGTATTCTTTTGCAGACCAAGTAAGCCACTAATTGACAGCGCACGCGTCGCGTGTGCTGATCCCGTCGGTCGCTTGCCACGCATGACGTAATGAGAGGTAAATTGAGCCTCGCACGTGGCGTTCCGAGCGGCGTATAGGCCGACAGTAAGTTTTTCCATTAGACAATAAACGGCTGCGTTTGAGAGAACTCACTATCCCATAGCAGGTATTATTTAGCAAACTGACACTGGTGCTCATGAGGGCTTAAAAGGGATGCGAGTGTGCAAGTTGCTGCAGAAATTTCACGTTTTCTCTTTCGACTATGACCCCCCTGCGTTTGACCCGTATACGGGGCAGAAATGGCGTGAAGAGACCCGGGCAGCAAGACAAACATATATCCAACACCTTTCACCCCGGCGGAATGTGTCCGTCTCCATAGGGAGTGCAAGCGCTAGAGACGAGGCAAGCGCACGGTAGATCGGCGCAGCGCGGTCTCGGGCGCCACCATTAGGGAGCTCATTTCTTTACTTTAGTGTCCCAACACCGTCTGCAAAACAAACCGCCCCACTACGAATAAGAAGTGAGCATGATTGCAAAATTAGGCTGCAAGACACCAACTAGCTGTACATTAAGTTAGGCATGTGAGCTTTCTAATGCGTGTATCAATGTGACTTGTGCGTCGGGTTACGTCAGTGCAGTATCCTAGTGCCGATACACCTCACTACGGTCGCGTCCGTGATACATCCTGGCCACTGCCTTTTTTTTAAGAAATATTGTTTTTTTTAAAGAAAATACACACGAACATAACTAACTTATTCTCAGATACATTAATGGCCCAGGTAGAGATCACTTACAAGAAATACCAAAAGAATACATTCATAACTATACTAATTCCAATAACAATCGGTTACTTAAATTTAGCATAAGGGTCATTTCAGTATATAGTTACAGGTTTCATCAATTCAAAATAGTCATGTGGGACAAAATACCTGGTGTTCAATTCGTTCAATTTGCTTGATAAAGCGCGCGGCTCCGCGAAGCGGCAGGTCTGACAGTAACACGGCGCACTAAGGACGAGGGACTGTCCCGACTTGTCCCTCGTCCTTACAGCGCTATGTTACTTGCCTTACGATGACTAATCAACATGCCCAATCCTATTTCCTTCTACCCAGGTGTAGCTGCGCTACGCAGAGAAGTACGTAAAGGTGGGACGTAAAATGAAGCTGCCGTCTTGCTCTTGAGCTGATTCTCATTGCCGGTTTTCGCAGCACGCGATTGTGAACATGATCACTTCAGCGAGAAGGGTCGAGGCTGACCGCTTTATCGCGCAGTACAGCGAAGTATAATTTATGCTGCCCGATACGTCGCAGGGGGACGCAGTGAAAGTCGCGCTTCGCTGTGGTGCTTACGTAATCCGATAAATCGAGCGAGTGTGTTGATGCCCGTTATTTGCATCTGTATGGCGATTTTGAAAAGGAAGGACCTGTGGGTAGATTTTTATGGCCATTCAGTTCAACTTTCTAATCCACATGAACATTTGCCGTAAAGTCTGAACGAAGAGGTTGATAATGTAACTTACTAAATAGAAGTAATTAGGCAGATACTTCATCTGTAGTGACGTGATTTAATAAAAAATATATTTAGGCTTTTTAATATAAAAGTGATCAAAGTAAAAAAGGAAGTCGCTGTATACTATCTGGTGAACTTGCGTGAACGCGACCAGTGAATAAGATTTTGTTAACTTTTACACGACATCCATAATGATTATTTCACAAAATAATAACGGAAACGTAACAAATATTCACATTTCTTGGAGATGACCGCATATTATTTTCCTCTTGCAAAGAATACGACCCTGCTGGCGTGCAATTGTGCCGGACAGCCTTGTACATGAACAGGCATTGATTTCGGCAGCCGAATGAATATTATGATAAGCATGCGCCATTTTCCGACTCTTGCTTCATCCCTTGTTCGTTTTGAGTTGTTATATTTATAAATTATATTGTGCCACGCAAGAGTAAATTTATCTTGCCTTGACAGCTCATGAGCATACAAGATCTGAATCTATTTTTCGCTAAAGGACACTCTGTGGACCAGACAGAAAGTTACACGAAGATGGAGGCTTGAATTGGTGATCAGTCGTTGAACGGTGAGTGTCGCTGGAGCCACGTTTCGACAAGATTACTTGTCTTCTTCATGGTAGCAATTGTTGCCCTGACGAAGTTGCTACCTTGACGAAGACAAGTACCCCAACTTTAACGTTGACTGAAGCGACAGTCCTTGTTCAACTATTGCTCATCTATAGACAAGGTTGTTCGCTACAGCTTTCGAGAAGCACGTGTAAAAAGCCTTACATGACCTTGAAAGCTGAAGTGCCTGTTGAGTTAGTGTTAAATGATTAGAGAATACCAAGGTGACAATCTGAGAACTGCTACCTCATGATCGTTTAGCTACAAACAAAGCGCGTCTATAAGGTATCGTACAAATGGAGTTGCAAGCTTGAAACTGCTCGCTCCATACTTGTGAGTTTGGCAGCAGCAGGTTTGCACATACTCGCATGTGCACATCGCTGCGTCACTTTTATCTCGGACAAAATGGCATAGTCGCAAGCAGCCAGAAGCGCTAAATATATATGATGTCCCGCAGGCAGTGAAAGCAAATTTGCGATATTGTGCTTCTTTGGGTTAATGCTTTGTTTTTAAGATCTCTAGTAGCCATCGTCACTTGCTCGGCCGCTTTTTATATATGGCGTGCTCCGGCAAGAATGTCTCCCTACTCGCGCAGCAAGCTGCGATATTACAAGAAAATGGAAGACGAATAAAAAGAGCTTCGTCGGCTCCTGCCGTCAGGCAGAACGGTTCTCAGGTCTTTCACTCACTGACTCATACATTGTTGTAGTGGACCAACCTCGGTCACTAACACGTGGTGGCGAAGACGTCAATGTACGGCGAGCACGGCGTCATGTAATGTAGCGCTCGTCCTGTCTGCTCCTTTCTGTGTCCGTGTTTCACTTCGCGCTAGAAGCCAAAATCATGTTACCGTACCAACTCGCCCAACTGTCTATCCTTGTCGTGTACAAGGCCACGAATGAGACTGATGACCACCGCAGAAGGCCTCGCTACGATGCAGATGCACCTGCCGTCGTTTTGGGTGCAAAATTCTGCAGCCTTGTTTGATCTGCTGGAGGCCATCCTTGACCTTCGGCGCGTTACCTCGTAGCGCGCGACGTTTCTCCGCGCCGTCTCGGTGCTGTGTGCACAGGTAGTTGATAAGTTCCAAAACATTTTGGACGTGTTCCACCTTACCAGCCCCTATGACCACTTCAAGACGACGGTGCTGCAAAGCAAATCTGTGTCTGTGCTCTGGCGCCTCCAGCAGCTACTCAACGAAGAGGAGCTCGGCGACCGTCGACTTCCTGAACTGCTACGCGGTATGCGGCGGCTTCTCAGTTACTGTTAGCTGGACGCAAACAGCCCGCTACAGCGTGAACCGTTCCTTGCATGTGCCGCAGAATCTGGTGGTCGCCTTGCCCAGCACATCAGGGCCGGTATTTTGTAGCGATGCCTTTTCCGATTCTATGCTTTTTCAGGCTTTTCGCACTTGGCCAGTGGTCAGAGCGACGGTCTGCCCCCATTATCAACGGGATCAGGCGGCCGTGTGTGGTGGATGATAAGAATAGCATCGAATAAGGCATAAGGCATCGCTACAAAATAGCGGCCCAGATGACATGTCACTCGACAGCCTTGCAGAACCAGCCTACCGCATCGCTGCCTATTCAGCAAGAGGTGCTGTGGCAACAACGGCTCTTCGGCTCTCGCACCGCGAAGATCGGCAGTCTCTCCTTGAGCAAATCGTTGACGAACTTGCTCAGACCATTACTGCACTGCCTGTCACCGCCCCACCGTCTTCAGGGAGAACGCGACTGCCGTGCCAGGGGCGCTATAACGCAAAACTATTCCAAACTTTTCTATTCTAATTCTGCAATCAGTCCTCCGCGATTGGTCAAAAACTTTTTTGGACCACCCCCACTATACCTGTCTGCCACGTGACGTCAATAAAACCGCGATAGCTCCCCATTTGATAAGACGTGTACGCACTGATTATGCGTGATTTGACCGAACAAAAGAAACATAGTTATTTCTGATTCGACGCCTTTTTGCCATTAGCCCTCGGCTATTGGTAAAAATTTTCGGGCTGCATCTACTTCCCCTGCCTCTCACGCGAAGTCACGAAACCACAAAAACTCACTGCGTCAAAATGACGTGTACACGTTAAAAATGCATTAATATGCCGAACAAACCTGAATTTACATCTGAATAGCCGCAGGCTGCCCCGTTCCGAAAGGAATAAACGATGAGTTCCGCCGATCGCTCAGGCACTGGCTGCTCGCACCTGCCGGGGAGCACATGTTTATTTGCGCATAATAAAGCTTTTTGCGTGGCCATGTAACATTTTCGAGCTCTTTCAGCACGTCTGCGTTCTCCATCTGCCAACTCTTCTCTGCTGAGGATCCGTTTTAGCGTCATTCTTAAGGTTCCGTTGCATGCCGCCGTGATTGTGGACGAGCCATCGCAAGCTAAGTAAGGGGAAGCGCACCAATCGGAGACGCCGCCACCACCCTCTTCATCGGTTATCGATTTTCAGCGCAATTACTCAGCCCCATCGAATCCCTCTCCACTTGAGCGTGCTCCTCTCCTCTTGTCAGCCAATCAGATAAGACAAGCCGCATAATGTAGGCAATGATATTCGTTTTTCAGGCAAACAAAAATGACCTCCTATGAACGAGGAAAGCGTTCGATTGGTCGGTTCATACAACCATGTGGGTGACCGCCCGATGCTGGCATCGGCGGTTACGCAAATTTGACATCAGGAGATTGGAATAAAAACGCGTTGGAATAGTTTTACCTTATAGAGCCCCAGATTCCCTTCTCGGCCCAGCTCCCGTTCTGCATGGGCCTCATTGCGGCGCATACTATTGGTATCGCAGCAAACTTGGTGCCAGCGCAAGTCATTCCCGTTCCTCTTGCATCTGACAGAGAATCATGCCGCAGAATCACTGATGGCGGCCGGTGCTTCTTGCCGTACGACAAGCCGCTCGTTCTACATCACTGGGCAATGTTTTTTCGTGGACTCTCAGGGTTGGGGGCTCAATCCCATCGCTCCTGATCCGTTGTCAAGATTGGAGTCCGGCATGAATTCGAACGTAGCTGGCCCATGCCGTCGTCCAACTTATCCACGCTGATGACGTTGACGAAGGGAAGGACTGCTTCTCATCGAGAACGAGGAATATGGGTTTACTTACAGTATTTACATGCAGTTCATCAGTCTAGCACACTCTCAGAAAAAAAGGACTAAAAGGGGTAGGGAGGTTAGTCCTTTTTGGGGACTAACTGATTTGCCACAACCATTAGTCCTTTTGGGGACGAACTGACATGGGATGAACTGACTCTCCCCATGCGCTTACTCCTTCGGGGACTAACAGTTGCCCCTGCCCGATGGTCCTCAAGGGAGTAACGGTAGTTCCTTCCGATGCTCCCAAAAGGCGGAATTAATAAAATTAGGCATTCATACCCTAATAAAAAGAATAATGAGCTGAAAAAAAACGTGCCCGAGTGCAGGATTCGAACTCACGCCCTCTCGCTTACAAGTCAGGTACTCTAACCACTTCTTTTTTTTTTCTTTATTGCCGACTTCGACGTTCTAAATCATGGTTTACAAAGAATAAAACGTCTGAGCCACACTTTGGTCAACGCGGTACTAAAATCTTTTCAACATCGCTAATTCATCAAATACAGAGATCCATTGGGGTGGATCAGGCAGCGCTTTGAAACCATCTCTCACACACTCGACACTCTCAATGAAATTTTCCCGAGCCGGTCGAACAACAATGTCTCCGTTTTGGAATTGCAGTCTAGATTTCCACATTGCGTGGAGGCTCAGGACCATAATAAGGTCATACGGGACATCCTCGGTGTTATCAATCGGTAAGAAGCTTATTCCATATGGGTCTAGGGGTAAGTGTTTTTTCAATGTTCTCTGCAGAACATCCCAGTGAAAGATGGCGTCCCAGCAGTCTAGGAATGCATGTTCTATTGTTTCCGGTTTTTTGCATAATAAGCAGTCGGTGGTCCAGGGGATGAATATACCCTTTTCATGAAGCCAGGTCTTAACGGGAAGTGTGTTTGTGTGTAATTTGAAGAAGAAACTTCACCACGCCGCTTTGTTGACAAGACGGGATATTTAGAAATGGTTAAGCATGGGAACACAAGTGCGGCAATATAAAAGTGACTCCGTATTTTGTGCAAGCTATGCAGTGAGAGTCTAACGTTGAGTGTACTTGCAACCATAAGCGGCTGCGAAAAGGAATCAGCCCGAGTATTCTTAGGATGATTTAAACTGAGGCACTACGCCATGTATACGTGTAGGAGCTCAAACGGGACACCGAAGACGACAGAGAAGGGCAATTTCTCTGTCGCTTAGCGTGTGCCGTTTGAGCTATATACACATCGCTTCAGTTCGCAACCTCCTTGGAACGGAAGGAACTTAGGTACTATTGACCAAGAAAATCTAGGCGTCTATCAATGACTTGCGCGTTTTACGTGTATCGCTCACTTATGGGGTGCGCACGAAGGGCATGCCTCTTCACATTCCAGCTTTACGTTTCACGTAATTTTCCCACGGAGAGGCAAGGTGCTGCTTTGCATGTAGTTCAATAGACAATGCACGAACTTCAAACCATTCACGATTTATAGACAATACCGTTTTCGCCGCATCGCTCCATGACACGGACGAAAACAGCGAAGTGCCTGGGGAGTAACTGTTGCCGTTCGTCCTCCCATTGCTCTCTTTCCGAGCAGGGACTAAACACTTACTCTCCGAAATTTGCACACGGCACGCACATTCATGCAGTTAGTCCTTTGAGGGACGAAAGCGCCCTTTTTAGGACTAACGGCGCAGTTACTCCCGTTTTCCCCGGGATTTTTCTTAGAGTGCATGACTGCGAGAGAAAGTAGGTCAGTCTAACACGACTGCTTGAGAGAGTTTCTCAGTCCAACATGACTGCTTAAGAAAAGTGTGTTGAGCATACGCACAACAGCAGTATTTAAACGCTCGGTCCTCCCGCGATACAAGGCGACGCGAACGGTCGTTTAGTCCTTGTAAACTAGCCGCCTCTCCGCGGGATGGTTTACACACACACATGCACACACACGCGTGTTCACGGTCCGAAACCGACACCACATGAATTTCGTAGAACTCGGAGCCGTCCCGGGTAGCACATTGTCTTGCGTCTTGGTCGGTGCGTGGGAAGGAGCCTTCGTCGGCGTTCCCGCGGCAACTCCCCCACCCGTAGCAGATCAGGTCCACGTTGTCGTGTTGCGCACAAAGCCGGCTTCGTCGAACTGCTTCAGTCACACCACATCCAAGCTGAAGCGATGGAGAGTGGAGGATGCGCGTATTGTTGCCGACACAAAGTCGACTTAGGCTAGAGGTTGAGGGCGGCATTCCAAGATGAGGTTGCCACCGCTGGCATAAATGGCTGGCAAACTTGCACTGCAGCTGGCCGTTCTTAACAGCGCCTCCATGGCCCGGAAAATCTCGACTGTCTAGCGCAGATAACCGCTGGGCATCAAGAGAACGGCTGGTGGCCAGGGGGTGATGTCTTGGCTCGCAGTAACCACTTGTGTTATGATACCATAGTTGAAATGAAGAAAAAGAAATGGGCCTCGACAGGACACGTAATGAGGAGGGAAGATAGCCGATGGTCATTAAGAGTAACGAAATGGATTCCAAGGGAAGGGAAGCGCAGCAGAGGGCGGCAGAAAGTTAGGTGAGCGGATGAGATTAAGAAGTTTGCAGGGACAACATGGCCACAATTAGTACATGACCGGGGTAGTTGGAGAAGTATGAGAGGCCTTTGCCCTGCAGTGGGCGTAACCAGGCTGATGATGATGATGATGATGATGATGATGAACCACATGTGTAACGTCCCCGCCCCAAAACATCCAACAAAGACAGGCAACTGCGAAATGAACCCCACAACACGGCTCTGCGCCGAGATGACGTACATTGGCTCTCACTTTAGACCAGCTAGGCTTCACAAAATGAAAAGATAAAAATAAGTGCAGAAACAAAAAAAATGCTGCATTTCGCTATGCCAATTTCTCACGCAATTTCGTGCTGACAAATTCAGGAATCATGGAGGGAATCCTGCTAAATGAGAGGGCATCTTCTTGGCTTCATAAAATTAACACTAGTAACCCTAAAATTTAGGCAGGACCCTCAAACGCGAAATTCAAATGAGCCTGCTCAAACCATCCGCATTGCTATGCAACTTTCCCTTATATTCGACTGAGAAGCTGTACTCTTGGAAAGTGAGGCTCCATCGGAGCAAGCGGCCATTTTTGTGTGACATTAGACTGAGCCACGTCAGAGGACAGTGGTCGGTCTCGAAGATGAACTTCGCTCCGTACAAGTAACACGACAACTTCTGGGCGGCCCAAACTAAACAAGCGCATTCCTTCTCTGAAGCGCTGTAGGCTTCCTCTCTTACATTTAGTTTACAGCTGGCGTAGAGGATAGGATGCTCCTCGTTATCGTCGCCGACCTGACTAAGTACCACGCCCATACCTCTGTCGCTTGCGTCGCATTGAACTATGAATTCCTTTGTGTAGTCGGGCACGCGAAGCACAGGACGAGAAACTAATAGCGTTTTGAAACTTTGGAAAGCGTTCTCTTTGTCCTTATCCCAGTGTACGCTACTCGGTGCTCCCTTTCAGAGGGCGTCCGTTAATGGACTTGCCATTTGCGAGTAATTCGGAATGTACCGTTGACAGTACCCCACAAGTCCCAAAAATGAACGAAGGTGTGTTTTTGCGCGCGGCTGAGAAAATTGTCCAATCGTAGCTATTTTCAGCTCGGCTGGCCGTCTCGTGCCTTGGCCGACAACATGGCCCAGATATGTAACCTGTGAACAACCAAATCTACATTTTTCCGCATTCATCGTTAAGCCGGCTTCCCTCAACAGTGAGAACACCTGCTTGAGGTGCGATACGTGTTATTCCAAGCTGTCCGAAAAAATTGCTACATCATCCAGATATGGAAAGGCGAACTCCTGCAAGTCTTTTAGGACAATATCCATTGACTTAGAGAAGCTAAACTGCACGTTCTTCAGCGCGAAGCTGAGTGCGATAGGGCGAAAAGTGCCTACAGGTGAGATGAATGCGGCATGGCGGCTGGCGCTTTCTGAAAGGGGAACTTGCCAGTACCCCCGCACGAGATCTATATTTGAAATGTATTTATCAGCGCTAACTCTTTCAATTCGTTCCCCAACGTTGGGTATCGGGTACAGCTGATCCCTAATGATGGCATTTAACTTCCTGTAGTCAACACACGGACGAGGGCCCTTGTTAGGGGTTTCTAGCAGTATTAGCGGTGACGTGTAGTCACTCTCAGTGAGCTCAATAACTCCCAACTCTAGCATGCGCTGTATCTCTGCCTCCATAATCTCTCTCTGTCTTGGAGACACCCTGTAAGGCTTTGATTTTACTGGTTCGGTTGATGTCAGCTCTATTTCATGCGTTATTAGTTGGTTTCTACCTGGCCGATCACTGAACCATTCGATATATACTTTTTATATCGAATATATATATTCGATATACTTTTGCAAGAATGTGGAAGTCAATGCGCTCGTGAATACTGACCCTTGATCTGCCTGAATTTCGGCTGGAAACCCAAGTCATGCAAACACTGTCAAAATCGCGTCTACTACTTCAGTGGAGCTGAGCTCTTTCAGAGGGATTGCTTCTGAAACTTCGTAGCCGGACACAGCATGGTAAACAAGTACCTGTAGGCCGATTTTGTTTTTTGAAGAGGCCCTACCGTGTCTATTACAAGTCGTCTGAAAGGTTCTTTTAATAAGGGCACTACCGTTAGTGGGGCTGTCCATGTCTCTCCTGGTTTACCAGAGCGCTGGCAGGCATCGCATGATCTTACAAAATTTTCTACGTCTTTGAAACAGCCATGCCAGTAGTATTTCATAAGCAGTCTTATAATTTCAAGCTTTCGCGTCCTCACGGTTCACAGGCCTTTGAGGTTAGCTTTTCGCGGTATTCCCAACACTTATACCGCACCGTACACCCTGTGCTGTTTTGCTATAAATGCCCACACTGCGATCAATGCAGAACGCTTTAACACATGGCATGGGCACACCCATGACACACCCCACCGCACAACAATGGAAGGCAGCGCTGTCCAGCTCAGAATCGACGGACCAGCTCAACCTGGTCAACCGAGTGAGAAGGGCAGCTTAGGCCGCTGCACTCCTGGACTGAGGGACCCACTGCGGAGCGGAAGAGCTACCTACGCTCGTGTGCTCTTTTCTATAATGTTTATACTCTCTCTGTATACCGCACGTGATACACGTCACCTCAATTTATTCTCCAAGTTCACCGTGGACACACCATACATTGAAGGCCCAAGTCAACGCAGCTGCAGACGCTTTCTCCCGTGCCGACGTAAGAAATAGACATGGCACAGCGTTTAGACGTCGAGCTTCGAGACCGCTTGCTTCATAAGCGCCGTTCGACGTGCCTTTTAACACGATAGCGTTAAGGAGCTCGTGTCGCAAAAAAGCCGGTGTTGTCGGCGTCGGTGTCGGTGTCCGCGGCGTTGGCCGTGAGCGATAAATCACGGCAGGCACTTCATAAGTAAAAAGCAACTTCCAAGATGGGCTGGGTTGGAATCGAACCAGGATCTCCGGAGAGTGAGACGGAGGCGCTACCACTCAGCCACGAGTTCGATGCTTCCAAGCGGTACAAACGCGCCTCTAGTGAATGCGGTGTTGCCTTAGAAACGAGCCGTGGAAAGTTATACTGCGGTGTATATCGGTAATTATGAACATGTAACTTACAGAAGTCGCAATTACACGAGTAGCGAAGCGCGCTTCCGCTGCATTTCTTCTGCGCTTTCTGCACACGCAGAGCCATCTTGCGGCAAACAACAGGCGAAACGCGTGCTCTTCGCCCGGCGCGCAGGAACTTTCATGGCGGCAAAGGGGCGGAGCAAGGTCACATGTCACCGATCAGCCTATCGCAGGCGTTGTCGGCTGGATCAAAGCTTGGCGATACTTTTAAATGAGTGAGGGAGTTTAACATTGGAGTTGTGCGAGGACCGGTGCAAGGGGGGTCGCGGCCCGGACTCTCTCTCCCCTGACAACGCTTCGCCTTGCTCCCTCTGCAGAATCAAGCGTCCTTCCTTTCTTTAGATCACTATCTGTCTATCTCTCTGCCCGTGCCGATCACGACGTTTGGCTGGCGTGCATCATCTCCCCCTCCGAGATACTGAGTTCTTTGGTTCGTTCCGCTTGCTCAGGCGCGCGTTTCGTTGCTGCGCCGAACGCCGCGTTGCTCGACCATATGGCTCGACGTTCACCGCGTCCAATGCGGGGCGCCTCGTAAGTGATGGCTGCCCTGTAACCCATTGTCTTACACCCCTTGGCGGGTCGAACACGCCAATTCATTCCTTTTCGACATCAAGCTACATGGTACTGCACCTATCGGAAAATCCTATTTAAATTCAAACTGGGTTATACAGGCTTAAACTGGGTTTGACAGGGACCTGTTTAGCAACAAACATGTATAAATAGGACCAGTTTACACACGAACATGTCTGAATGGGGTCGCGTTTGGCATGCACGTATCCAGCTTTTCTGGACACAAGGGTTTAGTTCGCGTGAGTGCCACCACATGGCGTACTTACCTTAAGCTTTTCAAACTTCCCGCGGTGACGCGTGATGACGTCAACCAAACAAACATAAAAAAAATAAAAGCTATCCTTGCGCATTGCACTTCGCCACCATGCTTGTCCTGCCGGCGTTATTAGTGTTCTCGATAAAGCGTATTCGCTCGTCCCCTGGAAATTACTCGTCATCCAAAGAGCGTTTAGTCGCGATGAGCAATGGTTGATTCTGGGCTTTTGATACGGTTCTTTTTTTTTTCTTTTTTCTTTTCCTTTTCTTTCTCTTTTTTTTTCATTCTACGGAGAAAGAGGCTAGCCTAACCGTGAGAAGTACTTCGGGGCAGCCTTTCTTCAGTCGGCACACATTGTTAACGTTCTAACATCGCACAGCGTCTAGTCGAGACGCCGTCGTGGACGGATTTTGATATTCCCCTGTCGAATTCATTAACGTGCACACAATTATTTCACTAGGGACTTTGCAATGCACACTTATGGGCTACCGCCTCAGCTGCAAATCTAGATGTGCTTAAGTATTAAGACATATACATGGATATGTTAGTTTTTCACCTTGACAGAAAAGTCACCACACAAGAGTTGAGCAAACTGTCCCTGTGTCGTCGCAGGGTGTGAGACCGGGCTAGTTGGTATTTCATGCTAAAGTGACTAGCGCAAGAGTGGCCACGACACACTAAAGAGACGACAAGGATAAGCGCAAGCTTCCAACTGGGCGCTTGTCCTTGTAGCCTCTTTAGTCTCCTTTGCTGTCCAGTCTTGCGCTAGTCACTTCAGTCTGTGTCGTCGTCTATTAGCATGCTATGGCCAAAGCTGCTCGCAATATTACGCCACATTTACTGGCCGCCAGGCCAGGTACACCCTTGGGTGTGACATAGACCGTACTTGCAGTTAGTTTCCGAAGTAGTCTCCTATGGCGGTTATCCGCATGCGGCAAGCAAGAGCGCTATTTAAAATTATCGTGCAGAATATATGCGGGATTTGTGTGTTCTCCGCATTCTCTACCATGTTGCCGTTCCGCCTTTATTATATAGCCGTAATGAGGACTAGCAGCTATCGAACGCCATAAAGGCTATCCACATACTCAAAGACCTCGTGCACAACTCCTGACGCTTAATTGTAGTCAAGAGTTGTGCGACTACCCAGGACATCCTTAACGAATGTTACATAATATATTATGAGGTTTTACTTGCCAAAACCACGATTTGATTATGAGGCACGCCGTAGTGGAGGATTCGGGAATAATTTAGACCACTTGGGATTTTTTAGCGTGCGCCTAACCCTAAGTACGCGGGATTTGGCATTTCACACCCATTGAAATACGACTGCCGTGGTTGGGATTCGATCCCGAAAACTCGTGATTATCAGCCGACGCCAATAAAAGCTAAGCAACTACGGAGGGGAAGGAATGTTGGCAGTAGGAGGAATGTGACAGCCGGAACGTGAGTCAATTTGTTCCCGTCCACATTGCGTGAGAATCGGTACCTGCTGTCGAAGAATGACACCGTAGAATGCACTGTATTCAGTGTGATGGCGTCCGCGTCCAATATTTCAGGCCCGAATCATACTGCATATACTGACGACCAGGCATCTCGCTAATACGTGCAGTCGCTTGACAGCTGCCGAGCGCTGGCATTGGCCACAGGACCTACTTGACCGTTGTTTATCCCTTGGTGACAGTCTCGCCTTATGTGGCACCATTGCGTTTCAGCTGAACTGCTTCATCAGCCAATCTATTTGTGCCAAAATTTGGCCACCCTGTCAACGTTATGGTTTCTTATTTTTAAGTCATCTTTTATATTAAGGCTAATGCTGTCCTGAAATTTCCAGCGATTTCACCTTTCCCAATATGCCCGCATTTTTGACGCTCTCAACTCTCAGGGCTGCAACTTCATGATGTCCTGGTGGCAGGCCACCATGGCGTGTCGCGCAAGTATGACCACGCTGATTCATTTGGGTTGACATATAGCATCTTGTGCGTCATACTTCGCTACATTCATTTTTCAAACTATGCCAGAGCTCGAAAAGGGCGGCCAACTCACTGCGTCCCTTTCCTCTATCGCTGTGGTTACCAAATACGCCCAGCGGCATGCTACCACTGAAGCCTTTCTGGCGGCTGAGGAACTGAAGTCGCAGGCTTTATTCAACATGGAGTCGACGTTCAATATGGCTATGCTGAATTACTTTTCGTGGACTTCGCTCACCACCTTCTCTCCAGTGTCATCTCTTACACTACTCACTCCTGCTAGGCACAACACAAACACGCAACGACCTTAATGAAGCATCAGTTGCACGCTAGTTGACATGGTGTCGATGTATATCTCCGCTGAGCAGCGCGATTGGAGCGTGGTCCTGTCTATCGTGACATTATACGTCTACAGCCTCACTGAACAACACAGCTCATTAATCATCACGTTTTTTTTTGTCGACAAGAGCAGAGTGTAATTCCTCTGAATGTGCTTTCAGCTTTAGGTGTGACCTTGCTCTCCCGCTTATTCTGTGGCGTTGACGGCTACCGTTGTCGCCAGGCTGCCGCATCATTCTGAGCTTCGCAGTCACCAGAGAGCACAGAAAACTGTCTTCACAAACAAACCACCGGAATTCGAGCCCATCTCCCAAATGCACCATCTTGCATTTGGGAGATGGGCAAGCTAACCATTATGCTACCACCTGGCTCCACCAATTTCTGTTTGTCTGCCTTCCCACTGCAAGTTTTTGCCGCAGACGCAGGCAGAACGGATGCGGAAGCGAAAAAAAAGTAAAAATTGCTTGAGCCGCCAGCTGACACAGGACCTTAACTTTGGCAGGTTATTCTCATTGGAGCGCGTGTAGGGCTTGCGGCTGCGTGCAGATTGTGGGTCACCTTAGCTTTATTGTAAATTTGCTTTCACCGACTCTTTTCAGCTAGAACTGAAACGCCGGGCAAAAATGAGACCTACCGCTGAATATGTTTTTCTTGTTTTCTAGGTAACCAAAAACGCTCATTTACACAAATAGTGATTTTTTAAAGAAATGGCCTAAGGGTACTATATTTCGAGGTCATGTCGTTGTGTCAATACGGGCCGGCACCACGTATGGACGAAAGGGTATCACAGTGCCGATGCACGCGGCAGGTTACTGAATGAAGAAAACAGGAAACGGCTGTTTTCAGTTCTCGCAACATATTGTACACAGAACAAAAGGCACCCAGCACCCTGAGATCTTATTTTTGACAACAGCGGCACAAAATGGCGGACTGATATACATCTTAAAGGGGTTTCATTTGATGTTTTGATCGCAGAACCGCAAGCACAGATTGCGTCGCGCGTATACCGCAGCCACGTACTATGGCCACGCTCCTTTTCCTCTAAATATGTGGGCACCTGCGGACTCACGCGCTCCCCTACGTGGTGGATTGGACTGTCACTCCAGAAGCTTAAATACATAACCTCTTTGCATAGAAACGACCGCATGATTGCTAACACATTGTTGGCTTGTATATGTTTGGCACGAGACCGAAGACCCTGTCTTCTAACACATTCTTATGTTTGCGTTCGCATCTCTGTCTTGAAGGAACGCGCACCGTAACATACTGTAACTGTGCTTGCGTTGAGCGTATGTAAGGCGAAAAACGCGGTTCTAAGATGTCTGTTCACTAACTTGTCCAGTAAACCCATGCTTATAGTATTCGGGCAGTATAGTAGTAGTATAGTAAGAGTCATGAGTATGGCATCCAGGCACGTACCCAGGATTTTTTTCGGGGGTTGGGGGGGGGGGCCCACCACCTCCACCATCATCATCATCATCATGATCGTCGTCGTCGTCGTCGTCATCATCAGCATCATCCTGTTTTATGTCCACTGCAGGACGAAGGCCTCACCCTGCGATCTCCATTTACCCCTGTCCTGCGCCAACCGATTCCAACTAGCGGCCGCAAATTTCCTAATTTCATTGCTCCACCTAGTTTTTGTCGTCCTCGATGTGTTTTCCTTATCTTGGTGCCCATTCTGTAACCGTAATGGTCCAACGGTTATCTAACCGGCGCATTACATGACCTGCCCAGCTACATTTTTTCCTCTTGATGTCAATTAGAATATCGTCTATACCCGTTCGCTCTCTGATCCAAACCGCTCTCTTTCTCTCTCTTAACGTTATGCCTAGCAATCTTCGTTCGATCGCTCTTTGCGCGGTTCTTAACTCATTCTCAAGTCTCTGCCCCATGTGTCAGCACTGGCAAAATGCACTGGTTGCACATCTTACTTTTCAATAATAATGGTAAGCTTCCAGTCAGGAGCTGGTAATGTCGGCCGTATGCGATTCAACCTATTTTTATTCTTCTGTGAATTTTCTTCTCATGATCAGGGCTCCCTGTGATTAATTGACCTAAGTAAACGTACTCCTTCACAGTCTCTTGTGGCCGACTGGCCATCCTGATCTCTTGTTCCTTTGCCCGGCTAATTATCATTATCGTCTTCTTCATATTAATATTCAACCCAACTCTTACACACTCTCTGTTAAGGTCTCCAATTATTTTTTGTAACTCGTCTGCATTGTTGTTGAATAGAACAATGTCATCGGCAAACCGAAGGTTGCTGAAATACTTGCCGTCGATCTTTACTCCTAAGCCTTCCCAGTTTAATAGCTTGAATTCTTCTAAGCACGCAGTGAATAGCTTTGGAGAAATTGTGTCTCCCTGCCTGACCCATTTCCCTATAGGTATCTCCCTGCTTTTCTTGTGTAAAATTAAGGTAGCTGTAGAACCTCTGTATATATTCTTGCGCGAAGGACGAGCCAGTAAGCCGAGAAACTATTTACAGATTATATTTACAACAACGGTTGCAGCGCTGACCGGTTAGATTCACAGCGCGAGCCCAGTTCGTTCTTCCTCCTCTTTTCTGGAGTGATGGCGCTCACGCACCTCGTTCAAACAAACAAATACCACGCGCATGTAGCAATATTTTTCAAGCTTTTTACGTAAGTGTTCTGTAGTCCTTGATTACGTAGTGCCTCTAGACTGCTGGTATCTCTACTAAATCAAATGCATTTTCGTAATCTATATAAGCCACATAGAGAAGCTTATTGTGCTTTGCAGATTTCGCGATAACCTGATTGATGACATGGATGTGATCCATTGTAAGGTATCTCTTCCTGAAGCCAGCCTGCTCCCTTTGTTGACAAAATCCAGTGTTGCCCTTATTCTATTGGAGATTATTTTGGTAAATATCTTATATAATACTGGGCGCAAGCTAATAGTCCTATAATTTTTCAATTCTTTAACGTCTCCTATTTTTGTGGATTAGTATAATGTCTGCATTCTTCCAGTTTTCTGGGACCCTTGCAGTCGATATACACTTCGTATAAAGAGCCGCCAGTTTTCCAAGCATTATGTCTCCTCCATCTTTGATTAAATGGACTGTTATTCCACCTTCTCCCCCCGCTCTTCATCGTTTCATGTCTTGCAGGGCCCTTCTGACCTCATCGCTAGTTATAGGAGAGTTTCTGTATCCTGTTCATTACTGTTTCTAAGTGAGGTATCGTGACTCCTATGGGTACTGTATACGGGTCAGCTTAGAATTTTTCCGCTGCTTTTACTGTATCTTCGAGATTGCTTATGATATTATCCCTCTTGTCTTTTAGTGCATACATCATCGTTTGTCCTATGCCAGGTTTCTTTTTTACTGATTTCAGGCTGCGTTCATTTTTTACGGCTTCTTCAGTCTTTCTCATGTTATAGTTTCGAATATCAGTTATTTTCGCCTTGTGGATCAGTTTTGACAGTTCCGAGAATTGCGTAACGCTGTGCGGCCGCCAGTCCCATACAACCACGTAGAGCTCTCTGCGATTCTAGACGTACTGCGCTCACAGAGAAAGGTTAGAAAAACATCCACATAAGCACAGCAGAGAAGTGGCTGCGTGAGGCGGTTCGACCGATAACTGTAGAAGCGTCATTCAAAGCATGTAATTATTCTCCACTTTCGGCGGCGTTCTCTCTACTTCCTTTTTAAATAGAAAAATGCTGATCCATAAATATTCTCATAAACAATGGTTAACATTTTTCTTATTCGCTTTTGCTTGCAGTTTGGTTGTTGCGTTGGCTCTCTCCCTTAGTAAATCACTTAATTTCTCAACTCCTTGCGATTTTTGTTTCCAGTTTCCAATTTTGCACGAAAAGTGCTATACAATTAAGGCAAAACAGACGAGGTAACAGGCGACAGTCATCTAGCCTATGGGTTTAAGGGTTATTGCAGGGTTTCATGATGGACGCTCTTTCACATCATTTTATTTCCCACCGCATCTAACCTATATCCCGTGTATATGGTTCCGGGCATCTTCCAGCGTCGCGGCGAGCTGTAACTCAAGGAAATAATGAAGCAAAGGGAAAAGTTAAACAGAATTGGCGTTTTCTCAGGCCGCAACTCGTTCCATGAGAGTACAGACCAGCTGAGTAACAGCCGCATCCCTCTCCTGGTCCCAGTATCAGCCTAAACAAAGAAGGTTGAACTAACAAAAGCAACAGCTATGCGCGTGACGGATGAATAGATGGTGACAACTGAACGCATCTCGAGTTAATCGCGTGGGTGCGGAATCTATTAGAAAACTATCCTTCACATTACAAGAGATGCGGATAACTACCGCCACCTAAAAGGAGTGAAAAAGGCAGCATAAGGCTGACCGATAAACAGCCGCCAAGTCGCAACATTAATCTGGCGGCGCTTTAGGAATGTGTGAGGAATGGTGGCGTGGGTGGGGAGGGGGGGGGGGGGGGGTATGCCACTTGATTTCGGGAAGTGGGGGGTGGGCTCCCCCCCCCCCCTGGGTACGTGCCTGCTATGAGTTATATACTAGCTTGCCTTGTCAATCTCAAAAATGTATTCTCTTTGTGAGAGAAGCCCTTCGTGAAAAACGACGCAACATAACAGTAAAACATCCAGCAGGGTTCCTATCCAGACGATTGGCGTAATTGTGCACTGAGGGCGTGTCGATTAGCGTGCGATTGAAAGTTGATTTGTGATCATTGTAAGCTTGTGTTGCCTCTAGCACGAGCGAGTAGTGTTAGTTATGACATTGGTGTGAAAATGGTCAGCTCGGTCTGCGACAAGTTCTTGTGGATCTCTACAGTTGACGTCACAGTGGTCACCATGAGAGCACTCCTGTGACATTATTAGCCCAGTGGGCTGAGAAAGCTCGAGTGGTAGCTCACCTTGAGGGGTATTGGCTAACATTTAATAATATACGTACTTTGCGATGATGAAAAGGGTACAGAAACACCACTGGTGTTGTCTAACTATTCGTAAACAGGCACCCAAATTTCAGTTAGCCCACCTCCAAACATTAATTAGGCCCACCCCGATATTTGAAGTTGGCGCGCCTTCAAATTTAAATTAGCCCACCCCCAAAGTTAAAGTCGGTTACGCCCGATTTTCATTTCGCCCAGCCTTAAACCTCAAGTTGGCCCAATCCAAAATTTCAATTGGGCCACTCCTAATTTTCAAGTTGGTCCACCCGCAAATTAAAAAAAATTGCCCCCAAATTTCGAGTATAAGCACCCCACAATTTAGGTATGCCCACCCCCATATCGCCCCCAAATTCAGATTGGCCCGACTCCACAAACCACCAAATTTAGATTGGCCCACTCCAATACCACCTGCAAATCTAGGTTGGCCCACCCCCATATCAGACCCAAACTAGTGCTGGCCCACCATTCGATCACCTCAAATTTAGTATGGCTCACCGCAAATCACCCCCCAATTAAGGTTAGTCCACCCATTAATCACCCCCAATTCAACTTGGCTCACCCGCACATCACCCCCATGGTTTGGTTAGCCCATCCCCATGTCACCCCCAAATTTAGGTTGCCCCACCCCCATATCAGCCCAAAACTTAGCCTGGCCCACCCTTCTATCAACTCAAATTTAGGATTGCCCACCGCAAATCACTCCCAAATTTAGGCTAGCCCACCCCCATATCACCCCCAATTCAGCTTGGCCTAGCCCCATATCACCCTCATGGTTAGGGTGGCCCACCCCCCATATCGCCCCCAAATTTAGCTTCTCCCACCCCCATGTGGTCCCCAAATGCAGGCTGGCCCACCCCCATATGTTCCCAAACTTAGGCTTATCCACCCCTATATCACCTAAAATTTAGGTTGGGCCACCCCCATATCAGCTCAAATTAAGCTTGGCTCACTACCATTTCACCCCAAATTTAGGTTGAGCCACACCCATATCACTACCAAATTCAGCATCTCCCATCCCTGTATCAGGCCCAAATTTACGCTGATGCCACTTCCAACTTCAAGTTGGCCACCCCAACCCTTTTTATGAAGACCTATGTATTATATGGGAAATGCGTCAAGTTTTTTGGCGTTACAGACACGTAACAGACACAAAACTAGGTCCTAGGCGGCTTATAAGAAGTGCGAAGCGGGAATCGAACCGCGGCTACCATGGCGCGGGGCTATAGGGGCGCGCGATTCTACCGCTCGGCCATGGCTTCAAAGGTTTCACTAAACTGTACGCTCATGTTTTTATACCATGTGAATTGTCACGGCACTGTTACAAAAAACGCTTTTGGGAAGAGTGTTACGCCATGTGTGGAGAGTCGAGATAGGCATAAATCGAAAGCTGAGTCTCCGGACTACATACGCTGCACTGAGTATTACGACAGACACCATAATTTTATCACAGGCGCCATTCTTGCCTCGAAAATCGCCTACAAATTTTCGTCGTTTCGATAGGCTTCCATTGCTAAATCTTTAAACGTTGTGGGAACTAAATTCTTGCGTGCCATAACGTTATCACTGCATTTCGCTCGTGTGGATTGTCTTCCAGAACATGTCTGTCACCTGCCTTTTTCAATGATCGACCTGCAGCTTTTTGTTATTCGCGAAAACCCGCTCGTTCCATGAAACATGCTAGCTTCACGCCGGGCCTGCTTGGTGCACTGGTTGGTACGTGTTCAGAAATGCTGGATATGTCCGTCCAGAAGGCAGCGCTTCCGATCTCCTTGTGGGGTCTTTTTCGACATAGCCCTGTTAAGGGCCATCAGTTCGTTGGGTGGGACGAATTGTTCAAGTCCAAACTTGGGGCCTTTCTGAAGAACATTTGAAATGTTGGAGGGGATGAGGGCACTTCCTCTAACTGTATGATTCCCATTTGCACGGTCTGGCACTTTGGCTTTGTCTTGGCTCTAATGATGAATTTTAAATTCCAATTCGACCATATCTCGGTCATACGGGCAGCTACGCTCCTAAGGTGATAGTAACGACTTAGAGCAATTCATTCCGATTACTGGTCACAGCAGACAGCATGGAGCCAATCTGTATATAAACGATCTTTCCGCCACAGTTCAGATCGCCAGATCTTGCAGACATGTTTCACATGGCCCCTAGAGGGTGTCACAGGGCCAAACAGAGCACGCACTTCTACCCGTGTAACAGAATTCCTGATGCAGAATACAAGGTACCTTGCACGGCATGTCGGAAATACGATGTTTGTCAGGAGCTGGTTGACGTCCTGAAGGTCAGCAGAAGAAAGATAGAAAGGTGAGCTCGATATAGAAGAAATATACGTTAGAAGAGTTACTTGCTGCGCAGGTGGTGATCTTGCATACTAAAAAGATTTTGCGCCAAAACAACACACATAAGAGAGACAACTCTATTTCTTCTTCAACGTCCTTTGTGGTTTTATTGTTCTCAGATTTTATTATAGATTTGTGTTCGCACACATCATATTTCGCACAGGTCAGTAGGTCTCGGAAGCTTTGCGAGCAACTGCCGAATCTTTGGCGCTTGAAACGTCTACGCGCATTCGGGCTTTAAGCTCCTATTCGTGCCTTGGGTGCCCGTTTCTGAGGGAATCTGGCAGTGTACTCGATGTAAAAGGGTGTATGAGGTGTTTAGTAGGCATTTATTTGTTCTCACGTTTCATCTTGTGCGATCGGCGTGCGCCCTCAATCAATGCAAGTAGGTCCCAGTCCTAGTCGGCCACGCCCAAAAGCGCCTTACTAAGCCTTTACCACCGCTCGCGCTCACGAGTCACTTTGTCCTTCACTTCCTCGACTGCTGCCTGCGATGTTGAAGTTCCCATAGTGGTCTTCCCTCTGCCAAGGTGAAGATGGCACTGGCCCTCGGCGGCTTGCAGCAGCGGCACCACACCCCCGGCGACGGACAGACGTTGCAGACTTATGCACCGAAAGACGATCGGCGGAGCAGGCGACGTCCGAATCAGCAAGGTCTTCCAGGAACCCGAACGCCCTGAACCTTGCTGGTTTCGCGGGCGTAGGCTTTGCGAAGATGCGGCAGGCCAGGCGGTGGAGCCTCTTAGTTGTCGAGGGATTGCAGGAACCAGAAATCCCTAAGCCGTTATTGGGTGCACATCTGGTCCAATCTTCCTCGTCGACCTCGTTTTAAAGAGTGCACGCAACAGGTCGCCGGAAGTAGCAGCAGCCCGCTCACTGCCATTCCACCGCATAGGAATCACATGGCACCGCACCACTCAGTTAACAGGATGGGAAGATCGCAGATAATGATGACCGTCGCTCTAACGATGCCGCTTCCACTACCGTTGAGAACTGACCTCAAGCGCTCATGAAGTTCTCGTCGTAGCCGTCATGTAAATCCTCTTCTTCGGAATCGTCGTCATCGTCGTCTTCGCGGCCGCTGCTGCCGGCCGGCGCGAGGAACCGCCGCCAGAGTCCAAGACTTCGCCCTCCTCCTGGCTCGGGACAAGGACGACACGCCGCTCTTGATCTGTGCTTCGCTACCCGACAAGCGGTTCTTCGGAGCCGTTTTATTCGACAGCCTTGTGTGCCTTGGTGGCTCTCTTACGGGCTCCCTTACCTACCTTTGTCCTTGTCTTGTGTTGCCCTGTAACGAACCTTATTATGGAACGGTGCACTGGGCTTCTCAAGAGCCGCTTCCGCTGCCTTCAGCTGTACCATGACCTCCACAAGGAACCGGACCGTGCAGCCAACATTGCTGCAGCATGTGCAGTGTTGCACAACTTCTGTTTTGATGAAGATGACGGCGTGTCTGATGTCAGTGATGACAGCAGCAACAGCAGCAGTGACGAGAAAAATGACAACCCCTTCCCAGAGAGAGTTCCCCGAGTGAGGGCAGCACGGATTATGTATTTGAAAGGCCGTGCTGCCCGGGATGTTATCAGATCATTTGGCACGACTCGGCAGTAGCAACACCACTAGCTTCGAAGGGCACGAAGGCGATTGCGCCGACAGCAGCACCGACAGCAGCAATAAACATGTGCCTGGCACTGCAAACAGATCTGTATTACTGCTGTCTATGCGCCTAATAGAGCAGGATCCAATGTGAAGAAGCGTGTGCAATTATTGGATAGCCTGCTGCTTTTTCCTCGAATCTGCTCAATCACAAGCAGTGTTTTCACGTATCTTGTGCCAGTGAAGTGTGACTGCTGGAGATGATTGTATCGTTCCACTGTGACACTACAAGAGAACCGTTCATTTAGTACCATAGAACACGCTGTGTTCATCAGCAGAATGTTGTAGCCACTTCTCTGGGAAGCTGAGTTTGCCGATTGATTTGCTGTTGCTGCTGCTGTTGCTTCTCTCATCTTGCTGCATTTCGCTGCTGGCATCACCACCACTATCGCCACCATCTGCACTGTGCATGGGAGGATATCGGTCTTCGTCTCCTCGCTTCTTATTTGGGCAGCAGCAAAGCACAACACTTTTTGCCCCACGATGTGTACTGTTCTCACACACCTTATAGGCCCTGCGCAGTTTCGCCACACAACCACGGCACAGTTCCTTGTCAAAAGGCCAACTCATGCTGAAAATAATCGCCTGGTATATCAAGCACGTTGTTCTCCATTGGAAGAGTGTACATTTGAAATAGCTATAAAATTCAAGAAACGCGAATTCTAAACATTCATTTCAAGTGCCTGTAACATTACTGAAAATTATTTATTTATATCCGCAGTGGAAATGAAAAAAATGTAATACATTTTCAATGTCATCTTTCATCAAAGCAAATGGTAGACAAGTACACAGAGCATGATTTTATGGCGACAAAATAGCAGTGTGATATTCACTACATGAGAACCTGCACACTGCCAATGGGCCGTTTGCGCATAATAAATCGCATAAATATGACAAGAGCATAATGACGTTTTTAAGCTCATGCAGAACCATTCACCTTCATCCAGGAACTTCACAGCAAAAAAGATGTGTCTTGTCTGCTATGTAGTCAACATGTTTGTAGCACAAGATATAATTCCTCTTCAATGACTAGTGCCATAGTGAGATCACCATATAAAACAGCAGTCACATGCTTTTATAGAACGACACAAGCGAGAAATCGCTTGGCACTTCGATGACCTTTCATATAACCACGGCTGCAATAGCAGCCTAGCAGTGAATGTCAAAATAGGGGCCACATTGATAGCTGCGTTAGGTATATCACAAACTGCTCAACTACAATGGGGACTAGGTTATATTGCTATGATAGGTAAGGACGCCTGAAGTATCACAATGACTACCACAAGGAACTTGCGCTTGGTCTAAAAAAATTCCAATACGGCCACTTGTGCCTACCGTAGGAATGAAAGATTTGACATTGCAAACATGACATACATATAGCATGAAAATTCAAGCAAAAGGTTTCAATAGCAGTTGTCAAAGCATTCTTGTTAAATGCACCTATATGTGTGGGAGGCAATGTTGAAGTTGAAATAAAAGTGATTGCATAGTGTACATCTTGCTTGAAAGAACAGTATACACTGAAACATCTGCACAAACAGCAAAGCGAGAGCACACAACAACTAATAAAAATATTAAAGAAATTCGACATATAATCTACACTGCCTCACTGGGAGAAACTTGCCTTGCAAGTAAAACAACACTTGAAAATAAATTCGTTTTTTTAAATACGAAGCAGCAACACAAATTTTTCTGCCTTTTGTGTGTTGCTGTTGGCACTGTTTCCCCAATGTACGGAAAACAGGGATATCATCCTTTGGTGCGACATATAAAAAAAAAGTGCATTCTTGTTTCAAGTGACATCACAGCGCTATCAGTTTTCGCTGCCATGTTCACGCATGACCTGCACATCATTTCACAAAGCTGGCTACAACTCGTCACAGCAGCTTGTGGGGACGTGTGAGCACCACCACGAAATGCTGCAGCATCGATTTGAACGGAAAGATAGGCTACACTTGTAACTGGTCGCACTAACAGATAATATGGGGGGGAAGGAAAGAAACCTGCACCTTATGGCCGAGACGGCTCGCGGAGGCCATGCGCCCGGGCAGCCAGGAGCTGGCGGAGCGAGGTCGCGATGGGGCCAGTGGCTTCCCGCAAGCCCCACATCTCCACTGCGAGCTGCTGCTGGACCACGGGGGAGGCCCTCACCTCTTTCACCAGCTGCTGATGATGCTGCGAAACGAATTCACTTACTGCAGCTACAGGTTATGCAATGTAAATGTTTGTTTCGCAATATTTGCAAGCGTTAGAATTACAGCAAGGTTACTCTTGAGGGCAGTGAAATCATATACATATGACGTGAGATATGGCCGTGCAAACTGATACGTTCTGTGATGTTAAAAACATGTTAAAAGTAGCAAATACTACCAAGTCGCCTCTGCCTATAAGTAGTCAGTGTTGGTCACTAGTTGAATTGATTTACAAACGATGATCACGCTGTGCTGGTACATGCATCCATGGAAATGGTCTGCAAGTTGCCATGTGCCAGCCTGACATAGCACTTTAAAGAATACCTCAGAGGAGATATATAACCACGCATGAGCGAATCAGCCCAATGACTACAGATGTCTCTCATTTATAATGCGGTTGCAACTTAGTTTAACATGCACACCAATCTACTCTTTAAAAAATGGCCTGTTCAAGTTGTACGTACCTGCCTATTTTCCTGCAGCAGCAGCTGTTAGAAGGTGGCGGTCTCCGCGTTTGCAGCCTCGGCTAGCTGCCCCTGCCGCGCATACTCGTCTGTTGCCCTGCAGGCCGCATCCTCTAGTGGCTGTTGCCGAGGTGGCCTGTGGGGCTGCTGCCGAGCTGGTGGTCCTTAAAAATAAAATCAGTCAACAGGATAACAAAACATTTTGCGCCATCCTGCGTAGAAATTTTGCTGGTTCATTATCAGATGGAAGCACAGAAAAGTGATTCTAGCCACAAACCGTTCACAAAATGAGCACTAAATTTGTTTAAACAGAAAGACACCACAGCATTATAAAATTCTATGGTGTTAGTAATTTCTGCTTGCATGCTCCAGAAGCAGCGTTACAATTGGTATGAGTAGTAGAACAGAATTAGTTCCATTCTGCAATGACATTAGGGCAGGCACTTTTTCTTTGCTGGTAAATAAGAGAAGTACATAATTTCTGTTTAAAAGGTCTTAGCAGACACTGCCTTGTTGCTTTAAGTGATCTGTTCGTTCGGCAATAGCTGCTCAACTGGCTCACGTGCAGTGCCACTTCTGCCTAGCTGGGTGCCAACGGACACCTGGGCAGCTGCTTCGGGGCAGGGGGCACAGGAACAGGTTCGTCGTCACTGGAGCAGTCCTGTCGGAATAATAAAGCACAGTAAACATGGTGTGATTAAGTTCCATCAACTGTTTGCAAATTCTATTTCCCTGATATTTATTCAATTTCTTCAGAAAATTGCTAATGCAGCATGTGACATATTAGTGACTTAATGCTTTCACTACTAGCTACTAATGCTTCACGTAGTAACGATCCATACAATCAGAAACAAGGTGTTTCTTAAAAGCATTGCTTTAACAGCAGGGGGGCAGGATTATCATTTCTGCACTGTACGGATATCATGTGCATGGCATGTGCTCTGAATTGTAAGAAAACGCACTGCAGCACACAACAGCAATATATTCAAGAGCACCGAACAGTGTAGCTGCCCCAAATCGGTACAGGTAACCTAGCCCAAGAGGCTGCCTCCATTCTGGAAAAGAGAACAAACCCTGGCACTCACTTCATCTCTTGGTTTCCCGCCCATATGGGTGCGGACGTTTATCTAACATACCTAACCTCAACGAGCTTGCCCATGACCGTGCGCGAGATCTAACGCGCCGCGGCGGCATGGAGGCGTTATGGGGACAGGATGAAGTCCAGCAGAACGATCCGCTTCGTACTCTTCATGAGATTACATCTCACTATCGGCTTAGCAGAAGGGCCTATCCTCTTCCTCACCCGAAGTTGGACAGGCCTCAATCAGTTTTACTTAGAATGCTCCAGACGGGCTCATTCCCTTCGTTGGACTTTCTCGGCCGTATCTACACAGATGTCGATTCGAGCTGTCCGGACTGTAATGAAGTCTATTGTTCCTTAGCGCACATGCTCTGGCAATGCCCCGCGTTACCTAACGGCCCTCTCTCCAGCGAAGCCGACTTGGAAGAGGCACTCCGGAGCCCATCGCTCCAGACACAACTAGAGGCAATCCAGAGGGCCCGAGAAAGGGCGGAACATCACGGTATTCCTGCCCCGACTTGGATGCGGCCAGCGGCTTCCGCGAGTCCCCGATAGGACCCTCCGCTGAAGCGCCTCAGGATCAAATAAAGTTCATCATCTGTCCGTCCGTCCGTCCGTCCGTCCGTCCGTCTGGCTGGCTGGCTGGCTGGCTGGCTGGCTGGCTGGCTGGCTGGCTGGCTGGCTGGCTGGCTGGCTGGCTGGCTGGCTGGCTGGCTGGCTGGCTGGCTGGCTGGCTGGCTGGCTGGCTGGCTGGCTGGCTGGCTGGCTGGCTGGCTGGCTGGCTGGCTGGCTGGCTGGCTGGCTGGCTGGCTGGCTGGCTGGCTGGCTGGCTGGCTGGCTGGCTGGCTGGCTGGCTGGCTGGCTGGCTGGCTGGCTGGCTGGCTGGCTGGCTGGCTGGCTGGCTGGCTGGCTGGCTGGCTGGCTGGCTGGCTGGCTGGCTGGCTGGCTGGCTGGCTGGCTGGCTGGCTGGCTGGCTGGCTGGCTGGCTGGCTGGCTGGCTGGCTGGCTGGCTGGCTGGCTGGCTGGCTGGCTGGCTGGCTGGCTGGCTGGCTGGCTGTCTGTCTGTCTGTCTGTCTGTCTGTCTGTCTGTCTGTCTGTCTGTCTGTCTGTCTGTCTGTCTGTCTGTCTGTCTGTCTGTCTGTCTGTCTGTCTGTCTGTCTGTCTGTCTGTCTGTCTGTCTGTCTGTCTGTCTGTCTGTCTGTCTGTCTGTCTGTCTGTCTGTCTGTCTGTCTGTCTGTCTGTCTGTCTGTCTGTCTGTCTGTCTGTCTGTCTGTCTGTCTGTCTGTCTGTCTGTCTGTCTGTCTGTCTGTCTGTCTGTCTGTCTGTCTGTCTGTCTGTCTGTCTGTCTGTCTGTCTGTCTGTCTGTCTGTCTGTCTGTCTGTCTGTCTGTCTGTCTGTCTGTCTGTCTGTCTGTCTGTCTGTCTGTCTGTCTGTCTGTCTGTCTGTCTGTCTGTCTGTCTGTCTGTCTGTCTGTCTGTCTGTCTGTCTGTCTGTCTGTCTGTCTGTCTGTCTGTCTGTCTGTCTGTCTGTCTGTCTGTCTGTCTGTCTGTCTGTCTGTCTGTCTGTCTGTCTGTCTGTCTGTCTGTCTGTCTGTCTGTCTGTCTGTCTGTCTGTCTGTCTGTCTGTCTGTCTGTCTGTCTGTCTGTCTGTCTGTCTGTCTGTCTGTCTGTCTGTCTGTCTGTCTGTCTGTCTGTCTGTCTGTCTGTCTGTCTGTCTGTCTGTCTGTCTGTCTGTCTGTCTGTCTGTCTGTCTGTCTGTCTGTCTGTCTGTCTGTCTGTCACATCAGTGCCGTCACGGAAAAAAATCCACTGGAGTGCAGGCTGGGCAGGTTCTTCAAAGAACTGGGAGCACCCGGCCCTCCAGCCCTCCCAGCCTTCCACCTCCAGTTTTCCTGCAAATGCATGAACACCATGAGTTTATACGTTCCGGAGGTGTTGCTAGCCGCGGGCTCACCACTTCTCGGCCCCCGCCTGTGCCGCAATCTTGCAGCAGTCGTATGGCAGCCACGCCCAATACAGGCGCCAGCGGCGGGCTGTTTTGACAGCCGGCACAGCGCGTGGAGTGCGGCAGCCACTTCTCCCCAGAGAGCTTTTCCACTTCTCTCCAGAGAGCTTAGAGATCAGCACCAAGTACTGGTGCTGATCAATAAACTCGATAATCCAGCGGGCCTGCGCCGCCGAAATGCAAGTTCCGTTTACTGGAGCCGCAATTTTTTTTCTTGGTCCCAATTTTCGCCGGACCGCAGCGAATTATTACCAGCAAATCGTACAGCTTCACATATCATCATGCCATTAAAACGTAATGGTTACACTTACTTAATGTGTTATTTTATCACGTGTTACGCGAAATATAACAGAAGTTAAAAAAAAAACCTTTCTCGTGCAAGTTATATCCAGCAGAAGTAACTGTAACCCGTAGAGGGAATTCATCACTGCGCACCCGTCTGTGGCAGAAAAAATGAGCCCCTGTTACAGACAACCTTCGAATTAAATCCGTAACTACATTCGGAGATAGTTACCATCGTTGAGCCAAAACGTTTACTTACCAGCTATATGTTGAGATGTACTGCCTTGCAATCTTCATCGATTCTTGCGTACCTATGTGAATAAAAGCAAAAGTAAGCACCACGCGATCACCACAGAGGTTCAGATGCTACTGTTCAGTTATTAAGCACAAGAAATTATGATGTGTTTACTCACCGAGCAGTAGGCGTTCACAGTCTCCATGATTTGCACAGCTTCCAAATTCCTTTCGGGGGAAAGCACATCTCGTAGGTGGAGATTTCATCTAATCAGGTAGCGTTACGGACAAAAATACACCAAGTGCGGCCCACAGAACCCATCAGCTGTTTTTACGTAGCCACCATTTTACGTGTGCGTGGCAAAATGGATTGGATGCCGAAGTGACGCATGTGTGGCTGACTCGAAAAATGGAAATATTTGTGTTTACTTTCAAGTGCGCTTCAACTGATCTTGCGTCAAACGATTTTAAAGCAATTTTGCTCCCAAAATATACAATTGTTCTTTTATTAGGTGTTTATATCTAAAATGTAGTTGCTATAAGGTCCCTTTACGAGTAAAAAACCAGCGAAACATGGTTCCGGCAATGATGAAGGCTGCTGATTTGAATGATTGAAAAACGTCGCGGGTACCCGTCCTCATAAGGATGAACAGCCGCGTCATTTTCACGTCCGGGCTCTTGAATAATTTCAGTTTGGAATAGTCGTATTTATGGGGCCCCTAATTGGGCAAATGGCTGCACTTGCGAAAGTCAGCGAGCGCGTCCTGTACAAGTTGATCATACAACCTTGATCAAAAGATGGCGTCTCGAGCGATACGCAGGTCGAGATCTTCTCAACCCTTCTGAACCGAGATCTTCCGCAGTCTCCACAACCCTCCTTCTCGTCTCTATATCGAAATATATTAAAGACGCCCTCCTTTTTGCTGTCAGAGCTGACAGATAATGAATTTTTTACCACTGTTATCACAGAAGCTCATCTCGTTGCGCAGTTGCAATAGATGCTGCTGCCGCCTACGCCGCAGCGCTCGGCGCTAGCAGACGACAGGGCGCGGAAAAGCGCATTTAAAACGTGTTCGCCCACCTGAATGGTCGAAAAAGCCTGCAGCTTCCATAGTACTGAACGAAACTATTGAAACAGAGCGTGAGTACCGTGCTTCGAAGCAAGCGTTTCCGTTCGGAAAGGCATGGTGTTGAGATGAAGACCGTCTTTTTCGTACTTCCCCGAGCATCGTGCACATGCGTGAGTTGCGACACCTGGGGACTATCAGTTCTGTGAATCGGCCTTCCCTATAGGCCTTTTTTTCAGGAGGGCTTCCATATTGTGTCGGCAGTGGCGACATCTATGTGTAGTCGGCACGCTTCAGGCTTGGGCAAGAGCTCCGTGTTCTACAAGGTATACGGTCGGCGACAGTTTCTGGTGGTTCTTTTCGTGCAGTCTGTTTACTATAACATGGCATCTGATGCATAGGAAACGGTTTTGCGAGACTTGCTGAAGTGATATAAGTCAACGCGGGCCGGACTTTCGGTGGCCTTAACGTGGACATAAACCGAGTGTGATATGTGCGTGCATGCTTGAGCCTACAATGTGCCTCGGAGATCAATTGCGTATTTCTGAAAGTTGTTTGCACTAATGTAGCCTTGCGGCAGCATTCTCATTGTAGTCCCAACCTATGGCCTAGTAGCAATGTGTAATTACGAAACATATGACGATCCAAGCAGTGTGGTTACTGTTTTGCTACGCAATAGGTTGGGCTGTTCCCTTTGACAAGCGTTCAAATTTTTATTTGTCGATACATTGCGCGACTATGTCGTTTGCGGGACCAGCTTTCCGCCCACGAATACAATAATATTGGTTAGTAACGGTCAATGCAGTGGTTAATGCTGGTTTACTGATTTGTTTGTTCTAAGTACGTGGTCCAAACCTGCAATATGCGGCTATGCGATATTTTTTCGTGTCGTTAGCCCGTGTTCCTTCATTTTTTTCGCGAAATAAGATGCAAACTAATTAATTTTCGGTCTTTTTCTTCCCCTCCTTTACGACGCACTAGCCCATCTTACGGAAATTTTGTTGTCACAAATAGCCATCGCTTTCTATTTATTCGATGTTCTTTAAGTACCACTACTTTACATCATTTCTGCTCCACAATGTCACTATTTTAGCTTCTGTATTTTAATAAGTCATTTTTATACCCCTAGTAACTATGCATCCTCTGCGGGATGCACGAGACCTTTCACGTCATACCCCAGGACGGTTGCATCTCCGATACAGCCTACCCTATTAGTTTGATCTTCAGAGTACTTTTTCCTTCTTTTTCTTTTTTTTCCCACGTGCCAAAATGTCTTGGTAAAAGGCAGCGTACATAGTCAATTTCATTTAGCGCTACACAATATGCTTTATAAGAGTTTCTTCGGGCATAATGAATTAGGCTTTTACTAATGCAGGTGATTGATGTAGTCAGCTTGTAGGACACAAACTCTCACAGAAATTTACGGGGCTCATTATATGTCAGTGAATATGTTTTGATAATTTTTTATAAAGAAACGTGGTGCACAGGCTATATAGCTAAAATACCGCACGTATCTGGCTTATAAAAGCTAGCGGCAACTTAACGTTTCGGAGTTTATCTTGGAAAATGCGTACGCTCATTTTTTCCCGCGCAGACCGAGACCCAAGACCCCAAAGCCGGCCAAAAGCTTCCCGCAAGGAAATCGCTGGTGACCAGCCGTATCCGCCGCCTAACTTTCACAAAGGTGAGCAGCTGCGACGCACAACACGGAGAGCATCTCCCATCCATGCACAGAGCGAAGTCCAAAGGGACGGGTAGCAAGTGCATCAGAGAGAAGCGGCAATATTTGGGGCCTTTCTGGTGATGGAGTATTTTAGCTTTGAACACGCAACAAGAGTTGGTATTAGCAAAACCCAACAGGCTCTGAGTTCTTGGGTACTCAAACAGCTTGCTTACTTAACCTGACGTCCTAAACGGGGTAATGGCGTGCACCAGCTCAAAAACTTTGCTTGCTCGCCGCTAAATCTGTGGATGCCCTGCACGCTATCACTGAAATGCCTTTCTGAGGAGTAGTTCATCGTGGCGAAGCGTGAGAGCCATCTCCACGTACGCCCATCGCCAAAACTTCAGCCGCACAGCATTGCCTTGACGGATATCCTAAAAGTCCGCCAATTTTACGCCTAAATTGCAACTGAGAGTGCGAACATTATTCTAGTTAAGTTATTTTGAATTTACGAGCTCTCGCCATTCTGGCACGCTGAACAACCTGTGGGATAAAATTCAGTTATGGAGCTCGTGTGGTTCATTAAATGGAACATTCATACAGGCTATGCGTAATTTAAAAATAAAAAAAGAAAGCGTTCAATATCGCAAACGTTCAGCTCGGTGCTTAATATAGTTTGTCAACAAATGCGTCTATTGCCTCATTGAGTATGTGCGAGTCTGTGGGGCGATTCTCTCATGTCTAATTTTCTCTAATTCTCTAACTTTGTCTTCATTCTATTCAATCATAAAATTGCGTGGTAAGAGAGGCGTCGTCCCGAATCCAGGACATACTACTCACTATGAAAGAAAAGATAATTCTTCAAATATATTTTCAAAGAACACACTCGATCGTCAGCCATAGGTTCACCCTATGGATAATTTATCGACTTCAAGATGGCGGCAAACGAAATGATGATATACATACCCGCGTACAAATTAAGTGTACGCAAAAGCCATCATGAGGATTAGGATGTAACTTTTTTTCATTTCGTAACAGCCTAGCTTACACTGAAAAACTCTGCATTCTAAACTTATACACGTTCACTCATGGAGCGCGAAGCTGCTTGTTGGTGTTCGCCGCTTTTGGTTCACTATCCGCATACAATTACATATTTTTCAGAGCATTCTTCTGTACAGCTTTCTTTTTCTCCCTTCAAAAATTCCTGGCTTCGCTCCCCCCGAACGCTACTGTGCCTCAATTCTGCATCTCACCGCAGCAAACAGAAGACTATACTCTCAGAGCTATCTAGGTGGCAGTCGTGACAATGCACATGGCTCGCACGCTGTTGTCTTTCAACTACAGCAGATACTCTTCACCATCAGTGTTTTGTAGCAATCAAATCATTCTTTTTTCTTCCTGGCTGCGTCAAACGAGCTTTCGTGGTCTATAACTGTGTCAGCTGGTTCCTGCTCTCAGTTACTCGAGTCCACCTCAAAAAGAAGTAATCTTTTCGTTGCGAAAATACTAGTGAGCTGAAGTACATTTGCAATCTGTAGTACACCCTGGCTGAAGCTTAGCCTTTACGATGGATCCAGATGATGTCCTCGGAGGAGAGGCTATTCAGTCTCCTTGTCGGCATTACACATCAGTGTGCTCCCGTTGTTCCCGTATTTTTTGCGTCATTCACAATTATTCATCGGAAACAACTTGCCCACTCGTAGATCTAATTATTCACAGGAGTTCGCTGTCCATGTGGCGCCATAGCGTAGTCTGTCACGCTCGTTCTGCTCCGGTGACCTCTCCATGTGCGCAAGCTATGAGACGCTGTATGCTTTAGAAAAAAGGACGCTTCGCGACCCGATTCCATTCAAGCGTCTTGGAAGTTCGCTTTGGAGGACGGTCGGAAATTTCGAGATGAGTAGCGCCAGATGCAAGGGGGGACATCATCGCTTCTCCGGTGAGCTTGCACTCGCTGTGTTGCCAGCCTTTAGAACCTACGTGCCTTGTGTAGATGCAGAATTGTGCTGCCTCTCTTTTTTCATCGCTCTCGCATGTGCCATGATCCATGCGCCAGGTAAGCACATAGGAAGTGCTTACTTCTCCAGATATTGGTCGCTCCAAATTATACATAGGGACTGTCATTATGCCGCGAGCTTTAAACATTGCACCATCAGAAACCACCAGCTTGGTCAAGTGGGTTGCTGTACAGCTTGTCGTTTCATATACATACTCATAGACTTAGTGGAGCTGTTACGAGAACTGTTATTATTAATGCGTTAGCATTCCTATACTTAACGCACTTTCCGAACGCTTTCTGTCTGCCTACAAATGTTTTCAACCCCGCCTGGGTCACTGTGCAATAAGTGGTCGAATGAGAAGCGCATCAGGCTACAATGCTGAGGTAAGAGGGTTTGAAACCAGCTATCGGACCAATTTGGGTCACCAAGTACAGACAGCCACAGTCGCCAACAACCACGGGCATTTTACGTGCCATCGATGTGTTATAGCAATAGCCTTTTGCAGCCTTTAGCTAACAGATTTCAACCGTTTTACTTGAACAGAAATTAGTTCTTTTCTATACGGTCACTTCCCCAACGTGTGGATGGGCCTCTACTTATGTGGAGGCCCATTGTGCACCACTTTCACAGAAGGCTCAAACAGCATAAGACACCACCTTAAACCATCGCTACGAGATACTTTTCAGTTGTAAAACTCCGCCTGGGAACGGCGCGAGAACGTGACCCTCTGCCGGTTCCCCTCGCGAGGTGGCGCTGCCGCCACGGTTGGCCTGGTTGTCTAGGGAAGTTTCTCAAGGCAGCAGCGTGCCGCCGGCTCAATGCCGGATTTTTTTTTTTTGCTGCTCCTCGTGGCGCTAAATATTCAAAGAATAAAAGTAATTATGGTGTTTTACGTGACAAAACCACTTTCTGAGGAAAGCCGCTGTGGAGGACTCCGGAAATTTCGACCGCTTGGGGTTCTTTAACGTGCACCTAAATCTAAGCACATGGGTGTCTTCGCATTTCGCCCCCATGGAAAAGCGACCGCCGTAGCCGCGATTCAATCCCGCAACCTCATGCTTAGCAGCCCAACACCATAGCCACTGAGCAACCACGGCGGGTTCAAAGGATAGCCTTTTTACATTGTGCACTCTGTAAAAAGCAGCTAATAGGGGAATGAAGAGGACAGTGAGGGTTTTCGTTTATGGCATGTTGTTTTATGTCCAAATGAAGAAAAGAATAGGTCCGGTACGACACTGGATTGATGAATCTGAGCATGCTGCATCGATATTCACAAAAGACGCGCTTTCTTGGTTGCTACAGCTACCTTGTGACTGCTTTCTAGTTGACAGTTTGTATCCGTGGAGTAAAAATGTGTCCGCATAGCAATGAAGAAATTCAGTACTTCGCAAGTGAACACAAAGAGATGCTCTGCACAACCAAGAAGAGGGAGGCAGAACCCTTCTGGATCATCTAAAACATTCCGAAATATCTCTCCGCAAAGGCCTGCCTCATCCAGGGAAGCTGATGAGGGAAGCGCTGTTTTGACAGGTGTATACAGGCTTAGAAGGCGGAATATATGCGTGAAGTTGATTATAGTAGGATGGGACTCATCTTAACCGAAGGAACGCACTAGTCAAATGCATTGCTGAAGAAACATGAATGAGGAAATTTCCTAGCAAACACTCCAATGTGAATGCAGTCACAACAAATGTGAACAGTGTGCCTTACCACCAGCGGATCTTGATTTAGCTTGGCTGTCCACACATAGAGCGCACCTGGACACGGCAGATCATCGACAATGTCTAAAGTCGATATCAGAGTTACTCGCAGCGACTTTGTCGTTTGTTGTGATGCAAAAAGCTTCAGGGTCTTTTGAATTGCATTGTGTTCTGTCAAGTTTAGTAGTTCCAAAAAATCTTTGATGACCTGAAATTTTTAGTGCAACAAGTTTATAGCCCTTAGGAAATGCGCACGAATTTCAAAGGCGGTGGTCTGGTACACTATTTAATCGTAGAATGCTCGCAATTTTTTAATAACACACACAAAAAAACAGGAGGGAGAACAAAGTGATAGTTAGGAAGGACGCTGCACCCTCGCTAGCTATCTTTTTGTCTCTTTCTCGTGGTTTTTCTTGTTTCTTTTCCATTTCATTGTTCCATTGCAGGCATGTTTGCTCACAAGGCGAGCAGCATTTTCCTGGCACACAAATAAGAACCACGAGCAAAACGTGGCACGCTGCTGCATGCATCGGCGTCTCTCTCCGCCCGCACAAACGTTGCTCGCACCGCCCGCCTTCGGACCGACAGTGTGGCGCGCGCCACCCCGCGAGCGCGACAGAAAGATGCCAGGTGCCGCGGCCGGAGTTTGACAACTGAAAGTAATCTAGTAACGTTGACCTTAAACGTACGAGCGTCTATATGGATTTGACTATACCGTTTACACATGCAGATGGTCTTCTCAGGTGGGATTTGTTTTGCAAGAAAAAAAAACAAAGAAAATGCTCTTAAAGTGCCCCTGAAACAGTTCACACAAGTTTTGTAGACGCGTAGGGTACAGCTGAAGTAGAACATTCGCACCATAATTTAAGTGAAGCGTTACGTAATAATGGAGCTGCAAGCGATTACAAGTTAGCTTCCTCCCTAGCCATGCTTTTCCTCCTCAACTCGTTCGCCAAGCAATCGGGGCTAAGCTCCGCCTTCACTGGTTCTGCGTCACAATGCGACGTCACATCGAGCACTTCCGGTTGTTTCGGAGCCCACCCCCGCGCGTGCGAGACCCCTCCGCTAGCCGCTTGGCAGTCGACCCCAAGCGAGAGCTATCGAAGCAGCGTGTGTTGCGAGCATTCTGTCGCAGCGCCGAACTTGTCTGGTATTCCGGTAACCACACACTAGCTGAACGTTTCGAGGGAACGGTGGAGGCATAAATTCAATCTGATGAAGGAACTTTAGCGTAGACATACATGAGCTGCCTGATCGGTCTCCATGGTCCAGCCACCCGTGGCGCAGAGCTTAAACAGCCAAACAAAGAGCTAATATTGTTCTAACCAAGTGCAAAACATTTTAAACATTTACAAAAACAATGTGTTCTCGATCACACTCCTGCGAAAAATTTACACCAGCAGCAAAGAATACATTTTGTTACTGGTACTGTGTGTGGTTGAGCTCTATGCCACCAGGTGGCTGCACCGTGCAGACCATTCACATTTGCGCTTCTGTTCATCCCCTGAAACGACACGCAAGGGGACACAGCCAGTCCCTGTCCCTTTGCGCTTGAGTTTACCCTAATACCGGACTCGCGAAACGCTATTGCGTTAGTAACTTTCTGGTGTAAAGTGACGACCGCAAACGCGCAAATCCTGGCGCCGTTCGGATAACGGCAGTCCGATGCGCTGGAGCCAGTGCGCTTGTATACTGACTTGCAGAGGGGCACGATGTCGCAGTTTGATATAATTGCCAGTCGCTACGTTTGCAGTCCACGACGCAACAAAGTCGAATCATAGCGCTCGGGAAAAGACAGACCGACACTGACGGCGGAGCTCTCGTCAAAGACCGAGCACGTTCGAACTCAAGCAGACGAAATTTACTGTGTGCCGGAAGTGCTTAAGTGTACTGAAAAATGGTTCTTGTGCATTCGCTTTATGTGACTTTCTTTTATAAAAACAGATTAACTAACATTATAACTACTACAAACATAATTTGTTTACCATAAAGTTGGAAAAATTATCGATCACGCGCCCTGGTAAGCCAATCGGATAGCTCACCCCACTGACATCATATGGGTGATTTGCGTCATATGGGTAGGGGCGGCTTAAAATTCCGCCGAGCAGTGTGCTGCGATCAGCCGCGATGTGCATTTCTAAAACCTTATAATAAATTACACTCTTTACGCGAAGCACTTAGATGAGTCAATTAATGATGAGAACGACGTACTCTAACGACACAGTACGTTTGTAGAAAATCGTCAAAATCGTTTCAGGGTCCCATTAAGCTAAGCAAAAAAAGCTTCGCAACAATTTTCGTGCTGCATACCACCGCAACATTATACATTTAATTAATATTGACCGGCACATCATTAACAAAAAAGACAGTCTGGAATTAAGGTTAATTGAACATGACCCTCTCATTTCAGTCCTTACTGGAACTTGATTGCACAGCAGCATAGCTGATGACTTAGTAATCAAACCTTAGAGCGCTAAAAACACAAGAGGACGTAGAAGAAGAAATACACTATTATGCCTAGGGGCAATCTTTCGAACAAAACAAAATATAAAAACGAAGAAACACACCACACGTGTTTGGTGTGTGTTTCTTTTTCTACGCCTTTTTAGTTTTTAGCGCTCTAAGTTTTTATTATATGCATTACCGGCTAGCCCACCTATCCACCCTTTTGATAACATAGCCTTTCCTTATACAGTTTTTTTTTTTTCGCAGAGACAAACTAGGAGGGGTGGTGTAGCAGTCGTTGTTAAATCAATTGTGACAGTACTACTCGACGACTTTCGTGATCTGAAGTGTTTATGCATAAACATATCTTGCTGCGGTTATTGACTCGTCCTGGCAGCACGCTGCAGGCCACCTGACTGGACTACTGATTAGCTCATTAAGCTACGAGACTGTATGTATTTTTGTAAAAATAACGAATTTTTTTGGTCGATGATGTTAACTTACCCAGCGCTGATTGGGAGCGACTATAAGGAGCAAGCGAAATCAACAAAAATTGGAATAACGCATTTTACTTATGCTCACTCATGATCTGGTTCAAATTCTAAAGTCCGCTCGCATCCAAGGTTCGTCTAGCTCAACATTAGCTTTGGTCTTCATAAGCCATCATTTTGCAAATAACATTGTTATAATTGAAGAAGGTTTATCAAACCACTGTCTTGTATAATGTCAATTTCTCTGGTGAAGTCTGTTCTTTTTAAATCTAGTAGCGTACGCTATATTAGAGATTACGGAAGAGCTTATGCTTCTGTGACTGCGCATGTGAAAAATCGCCGCAAACAAGCGAAAGAAATTGCAAAAGCGTGCAGCCTGAATAACGCGAAAGATTATTATTTCAAATGGAAACTAAAATGGGCTAGGTGCACTCTAAATCCTATTGTCATTATTGGTATTAAAAACGCGTTCGCACGTGCAATACAAAATTCTATAGACAATATGAAAAATGGACCAAAAAAATTTTGGGATTACTTGAGCCATTTCAACTGGTGGTAACTCCGTTTCAGATCAACACGTTATCGCTCACTCTATCAATGCTCATTTTACTGATGTGTTTTCTAAACCAACTACACGCGTACTTAGGCATTTTTAGCAGACTAAGTTGATTTTCTTTCTATCACGGTGTAGTAGCAATGTTGTTAAGACTAAAAGTAAAATCGACTTGGGGTCTAGACTCTTAACTGTGTATTTTTTTTCGGCCTTATGCTGAAACTATTGATAAATGTATTGTGATCGTGTGTTGATGTTTACTGCTAACTCCGAGGCTACTTGATTAATGGAAGACAGCTCAAGTTGTACCCGTCTATAAAAAAAGTGACCGTCTCGTATCATAAAATTATACCTTAATATCCTTCACAGTCTTCTTCTACATTATTGCAACATGGTATAGCCAAATGTATAACGGAATTTCTTAAGGAACACTCTGTACTATTGCGCTTTCAACACGGATATAGAAAAAAATTCTATAGCGACACAGCTGCTCACGGTATTTTATTAATTTGCAGCATGCATTAGTAATTAAACAAATTGACACAATAATACTATACTTTAGCAAAGCCTCTCACAGAGTTATTCATGAAGGTTTTTCAATACACTGACAGATATCAACATTCATCCCATTTTAGCCTCTTGAGTTTCTGATTACCTACATGACCGAAAGCGGTTTGTTTCATTTGATGGTTGTAATTCATGCAGCCTTCCTGTGACATCAGGCATGCCTCAAGGAAGGGTTGGAGAGCCTTGCTGTTTCTTTGACGTACAAATTACACTGTCGCTGTAATTACTCCTGTAACTCAAATTAGGTTGACTGCGGATGACGGTTTATTCTGCGAAATCACTCATGTACATGGTCCAGGTTGAGATGAATTTTAATCTTGTTAACATGTCTAAGTGGTACGCAGATTTTAGCATGACTGTTATTACCGATAAAACTTTTTATCTTTGTGTAACGCTTAAGAAAACTCCACTTTATTATATTTGTGTGCTGACATATTTTGCTTTTAGACAGCTGAGCAGTTACAAGTACGTAGGAGTGACAATCACTAATGACCTCTCTTGGAATCAGCACATGGACAAGATTTGCTCGTCAGCCTTCCGGAAACTGTGCAACCTAAAACATTCATACGATCGTAGCTTGAATTTCGTTGCATTGGTTGGAATCCTTACACTAAATTTAGCAATAAAAAGTTAGCCAGGATTCGGCGAAAAGCTGTCAGGCCTACTATTCTAAATTTCAGTACGCTGACTCTCCTTCTGAACTAATGAAAGCTAACAGTGAACTACTTGAGCCAAGAAGAAAACATTTCGTCTGAATGTTTGAGCTTACTTCTTAACGGCAAAGTAGCTATTGATCAGACACAGTTTCTGCCCCCTTTGTCTACAATACCTACGCGACATTACCTAACACACTTTCTAACGCTTTGCTTTGCGAGAACTAATATTTATAGGGTTCCTTCTTTCCGCGTATTGTACTGGCGCAGAATAGCCTGAGAAAACGTTATGACACGCTCTATGAATAGATTATCATCTTTTTTGTCCTCAGGTGCTGTAAAGATTCTTTTTTTCCTTTTTGTAATACAGACATCTTGCGAATCGCATTGCCATCCTCCCTGGACGACATTGATCTGCAGTAATAAATAAATAAGTAAGGCTTACTCTGAAATGTGGTCTACAAATTTCAATTGATGGAATGATCTAAATTATTGTAAAATGTTTGCAACTAGTCAATAAACTTCTTGCTTATTTGTAGAATCTTCACTTGGCTGCTCAATGCAACCAGAAAAGATGCTTTGTCCCTGGTTTGGTAGGCCGTTTTTTTTAAAGAAATGCTTGGTACGAGTTAAACGACCGCCCCCATAAGGCTGTTGGATACGCTTTCAGTTGCCGCAGTGGTTCTTTTCGTTCATTCTTCTTTTTAACTAAGAAACTTTGTTTCTGCGGAGACTGTATGGTTTCTTCCTTGCAGCTTCGTGTAAGCCTCAGGTGAATAAACGTTTTCCCTGAAGCAAAATGTTTCCCCAAAAATATCAACAATACTGCCGGACATCACGTATACTATATTGCGTGTGAAGGTTATGGACAACATAACGTTTTTCATATTCTAAATCTTCTCGTAGGATGTATACGTACGCGTAATGCTTGACTTTATATTTCGCATACGATGCAGCCCGAGGAGGCGATCACCAAACACGATGACAAGGCGGATCCGAAAAAGGAAGAAAAGACCGAGCGGCGCCTTAGCCGCACAGCAGCTCGCAAGTCTGCCATCGGTGGGGCAGCTTCCGGGAGCAAAGCTTTGAAGGAAGGGAGGTTGGGGAATAAGAAGTAGGGTTGCAATTTCCAGGTAAGGCTTGTGGTCACTCCTTCCTTCGGGTCGTCTTAAATGTGGAGGCTTAACTGGGCTCAAAAAAAGAGAAAACTACGTTAGATTTTGCTGCCAAGAAAACGTGCACTCGCGAGGAATAAAAGAAAAACAAAGAACACACGCTTCGGGCCCCGCACGGGTCACTTGATCACAATGAAGATCTGGGCGCGTGGCTATTCTTGGCGAGTGCACGTTTTCTTTGAACCAATGTGTTTCCTCGCCAGACGAGTTTTCGTCGAACAGTTGACTACGTTAGATTTCGTAATGCGCGCCCGAGAATGTCGACGTGGGGCAGCTGTCGCCGTAGCTGAATGGTCGAGCGTCGCAAGCGCAGAGGTGCGGCGAGCTCTTTTTTTTTTTTTGCCCACTTTGATTTCCTAGTAAGCTTGTCATTTCTACACTTCAAATTGAAACTGAAATGATTGGCTGCAAGGGACCAGAAGGACGGCTAGCAGGAGACTTGCGGCGTTGGCATTCTGAACATGAGCAGATGTACGTCTGCAGAAAACTGTACAGCCCACGCCCATAAAAGCGCAAGCGGAGCCTGGTGTACGTTTTGAAGAGGCCAGCTTGGGTGCATTGTGGGTCTGCGTGGAAAGCGGAACACACATCTGCGCGAAGGCGGCGAGAGACGATGAACAACCACTCGCGAACGTGTGAAGCGTAGTTCATCCCGTACCGTAAAGTGAGAAGCCCGATGGCGGAGAGCGTGGAAAGGGCGAGTCGCTGGGGAGTCAGATAGGCAATCCAAAAGAGCCGCTGTCCACGGATGATTGCGCTACTCCGCAGCCATATCGATGAGCGCTGGTGACGAAAACACCGAGTCGATGGCAGAAAGACAGTCATGTCACTTGACGTGAGGGAGCGAGAGAGAGCGTCCGCGTCGATGCGTTTGCGGCCAGACAGATAGACAACGCGCATGTCGATGTCTTGTAAGTGGAGGGTCTTTCAATGCCGACAGCCAACATAGGGCGTGATGGTCGGTAACGACTTCGAAGGGACGGCCGTGCAGATATGGTCGAAATTTTCCAAAGGCACAAATGATAGCTAAACACTCCTTTTCAGTTGCAGATTAATTAGATTAAAAGCAAATGCGAAGCTGTTGCCGTCACTGTCATTCATTTTAAGACGATCACAATATGCAATATATATCTTGAGCCACACCTAAGAGTAATCCTTAATTATTTAGAAACCCTTTTAGAACAGCTACCAGAGCCATACCTGCTTGTTGGTGATTTTAACGCCCACTCCGGTTTTTGGCGAAGTGCACACAGAGGCCGTATTTTAGAAGATATTATTCTAAGTAATGATGTCTGCCTCCTAAACACCGGCAAAAGTACATACTGCTCTCCGAGCACGGGAAAAAAGAGTTCCATAGATTAGTCTTTTAGTTCACCCCCTATATTTAGCGATTTTATATGGAATGTCATCGAGAACCCATACGGCAGCGATCACCTGCCTGTATTTATCAGCCTAACCTCTCCACCACAAGTCATCCCAACAAAGCCACGACGGTGGAAGTTGCATTTACCCGACTGGGCACTTCTTAAAGAAAGGGCCAGCTTAGATAAAATAGTTTCAGATGATTTAAGCATAAACTAACTGAATGAAGCTCTCACCAACTCCATTTTAACCGCTGTACGCCTGGCAATTCCACGGTCATCAGGAGTAGTAAAGGAGAATCACAAAATTTGGTACACACATGAATGCCGAGACGCAAACAGGACACAAAACAAAGCCTGGGGAATTTTTCGTAGGTGCCCAACGCAGGCAAATTTCATCAAGTTCAAAAAGTTCAGAGCAAACGCCCGGTATATTCGCCGTAATGCAGAAAAAAACTTCATGGCAAAGTTACGTGTCCTCAATAAATAGCACAATTACTTCAAAACAAATGTGGCAGATGGTAAAAAAGATAAATGGCAGCTACTCCCCATTCACGGTTCCATTTCTCTCTGACCCTGGTAAACAGAAAAATATAGAACAGGTAGATATTCTGGTAGAATATTTTTCTGCGGTCTCCAGTTAATCTCACTATCCAGAATCATTCCTGAAATACAAAAACTGGTGAAAGTGGCGGTACAAATGAACCCTATAATGACTTACTTACAGTTCAGGAAATTATTAGAGTACTGTCCGCTGGTAAGCACACTGCACCTAGCCCAGACGAAATACATTATCATATGTTAACTCGTCTTTCTGAACCTGCTGTGTAGGCACTTTTAAATTTTTTTAACAAAGTTTGGTTATCGGGGAAACTTCCCGAAGCCTGGAAGATGGCCATTATTGTTCCATTATTAAAACCCGGAAAACCATCCACCCTTCCTAGCAGCTATACGCCCATAGCTCTGACTAACTGTCTAGCGATGTCCTTTGAAAGTCTATTGAATATCAGACTAACATTTGTGTTAGAAGACCGGGAGCTCCTGGATGTCCATCAATGCGGTTTTAAAAAGGCTTGCTTTACCGTCGACAACCTTGTCCGTCTTGAAAATACTGTTCGTGAAGCTTTTATACACCGGCAACACTGTCTATCTGTCTTCTTCGATTTGGAGAGTGTATATGATACAACGTGGAGGTTTGGGATCAGTCAGGACCTGGCTGAACTGGGCATCCGCGGCAGGATGTTGAACTGCCTTAAATACTTCTTGTCTAACCATACATTTCATGTCCGCCTTGGCTCAACCCTTTCAAGGAATTTCATCCTGGCAAATGGAGTACCTCAGGGATGTATTTTGAGCCCAACACTCTTTATTGTCAACATGAATTCTATCAGGAAAATAATTCCAAGATTCGTTATGTGTTCTGTCTATATAGATTATCTGCAGATAGCTTGCACATCCTCGAACATATCAACATGCGAACGACAAATACAGCTAACAATAAATAAACTAGCAACATGGGCGGAGAGAAATGGTTTCCGTTTTTCCCCACAGAAATCGGTGGCCATTCTTTTCTCACTCAGACGAGGCGTACAAATAGATCCCACCCTAAACTTGAACGAAATAGATCTACCCATAAAAAATGAACATAAATTTCTAGATGTAACATTTGACAAGAAGCTCACCTTCCTGGCTCACATAAATGCTTTGAAAACAAAAAAGATTCTCAGTCCCTGAACATACTCAAAGTGCTGTCGAGAAAAACACTGGGAGCCGATAGGTCTTGTCTCTTAGAAATTTACCGCTCTGTAGTACGCTCTACCCTGGATTATGGATGTATAGTGTATGGGTCAGCAAGACCATCGTACCTGAAACGGCTAGATCCAGTCCATAATTTAGGTTTGCGTCTCTCCACTGGTGCATACAGGACATCACCCATAAACAGTCTCCATGTAGAAACCAATGAGCCATCACTCACAGATAGAAGAGCCATGCTCACATGCTCGTACATTCTAAACATCCGTTCCCTTCTCTAACACCTATGTTACCCCATAGTCACAAAGTGCCCATCAAGAACACTGGTTAACAACAAACCACAAGCTATTAGGCCAATCCTCCTGCGTTTCGAAGAGATGTGCCAAAACCTCGGCATGCTAGACATATTGCCAAACATTGCACAAAAGCGAGGTCCACTGCCGCCATGGCACAATGTTCCTGAAATCTGTGATTTCAGTCTGACACACTTCCGTAAAAAAACTAATTCCGCAACAGCATATAATACAAGAATTCCTCACACTTGAAGAAAAGTAGAGCAATTTTGCAGCTTTTTACACAGACGGTTAAATAACACATGCTTACGTAGGAAGCGCAGCTGCACAAGGGAATCGGAATAACATAGTAAGACTTCCACAGTGTGCTTCCATCTTCACTGCGGAAGGTTATGCCATCTGTGTAGCCATAGAAAAAATAGTAAATGAGAGCCTCGCCAACAGTGTTGTTTACACAGACTCACTGAGTGTGCTCACGTCTTTTCATTCTGAAAATGCAATGGCTCCTTTGCTTGGAAACCTCATACACAGCATTACAGCAGCCCCAGCTCATGGCCAAAACATCAGGCTCTGCTGGGTACCAAGTCATGTCGGCATAAAAGGCAATGAAAGAGCGGATTTGTGCGCTGCTCAAGCTTACGGCAAGCAAAGTAAGAATGTAAATATGCCCTATAGAGATTGACTGAACTTACTACATAGTAATGCAAAGAAAAAATGGCAGTCCACTTGGAACAACGAACTAAATAACAAGCTACAAATAATAGAACCAGTTCTAGGTGAATGGAAGTCATACGTGCACCAGAAGCGCTTGAAGGAAGTCATTTTCTGCCGTCTCCGTATAGGTCACACACACATTACACACAACTTTCTGCTGAAGAAAGCAGACAAACCAATTTGCACTTGCGGAGATGAAATTACAGTCAATCACATTTTAATTTCATGTTGTAAACTGGAAAAGCTACGGAAAAAGTGTTTTTCCCCGTTTTATAATCAATGCATCCCTTTTCACCCAGCACTGCTCTTGAGTGACCATGCAATTGTGGATATGTCTAGCGTTTTCAGATTTTTAACAGAAGCTGGTTTTCTTAAAAATATGTAAATCATGACGCAGTACTTCACCTCATGCACCACAGCCATTTCTCATTGCTGAGAAAAAGCCTGAGGACTTTATATGATGGTTAGGAGCCTCGAGATGCTCGCCCAGGCAAGGATGACCGCTGAGGTTACCCGACCCCGTTTAAAAGTTTTTATTCGTACCCATTGTTCGAATATTTTTCTTACTTGATCATTGGATAGCTCTAACTATTTAAGCACTCAACACCACCGACAATTTTTTACATCTTTATAAAATTACACAGAAAATTCTCCTATACCTCGAGCGTGACGCATGATGCCCTTAGTTGCCTGTGTGCCATAAAACACAACACAACACAACTTGCCTGCTTTCACATAGCCAAGTGGTATCGCCAGTTCGGTAGAATAAACTTGCTGAACGCGGTCCTTGCACAGATGGTTATATTCACTCTATGCCGTTATGACTTCACTTTACACGTTCCGGTGCAAGAGTCTATAACGCGACACACTTTGTACGCACCCTGGTATGCAGTCGCATATAGTCACGTATACAATGGCGCCTGTAATGTCATGGCTGACATGACGTGTTTTTAGTTGTTGCAGTCGCTTCTGACGCGAAGAACCATGGTTTTCGAGATTCTCTATAGAGGTAACCGTCGCTGGGGTTATATTAGAACATCACCTATTGCTTCCGTCCTTCGAATGTCGCAAAAACATTGCCTGTAAGATTGGTTATTTCCTGTTACTCGGAGGGAGCTGCTTGGGCCTGTTCAATTATCCGTCAATGACAGTCCCAATATGACCGAGGCGTTGATTTCAGCCAATGAGCGTTGCATATGAAGCATCTCGAGCAGTCCAGAACCACTCAGGGTGATAAGTGGAAGAGGCCCACTGAGCGTGTGGTGGCTATATTTTGTGGTAGATATATTTTCAGCTCCTGAATTTGCTTGCGGAGCTTGCAAGACACGAAAGCGTGGCCCTGAAGATGTGACGTTAGAGGTTGTTGCTTCGAGGGGGCCGCCGGGGGGAGGGAGTGTAATTCAGCCACTAGCTATACCAATTACCACATACAAAAGTAGCCATAAAATTGGCAAGTCGCCAAACACGATTTTCAAGCGCCAGGAGCCTCTAAAAGTAGCCAATTTGGCGAAAAATCACCAAATGTGTCAACCCTGCCCCGCAGTGATGACGTCAAGCGACCACGCATTGTTTATTTTACTCCTCTGCTAGCCAGAAAGCGTCCAAAACTTTGCCAGGCGAAAATCCACTCGGCCAAAGAAAAACGAACGCGCATCTACGTGCGCCGCGTGACGGTCGGTGCAACACAAAGAAAACGCATGCGCTCTGGCGGGTTCCTGCAGCCCGCGGGTGGCGAGAACAAAACAAAAAAATGAAGAAACTCAATGTGTCCTCACGAATAGAAGTCCAAGAAGAAAAATAAATAATAATAGGGGTACCTTTGCTGGTTTAGTGTCTTGACATGGTTGCTTTGGCGCAGGTGAAAAAAAAAGATGTTGATATTAATTTCGTTGACATTACAGCAAAAACGAACCACCACAACACTTTGTCTCATAGCACCACGCTGCATGCTTTGTCAACTTGTCAGATAGTGTGGTGATTTGGCTTGTCTCGTTGTATGGTCCGAAGTACGACTTCAGAAATGTCAACGCACCCTTGACCTCAAACGTTTATAACAACATTAAACCCACAAAGTTCTGAAATTGAAAACCTAAAGGACCACTTTGGAAATGTAAATGCATTACTCTCATCAAACGTTTATGAGAAATTTGTACCCATACTATTTCAGAACTGAAATCCATGGGCTCCGTAGATTCCGCGATCTCCGCGAGATGCTGCGACTAGCCCGTTCGCAATCAAAACGCCCTTGAAACTTTGTGCTTGGGTGGGGTCGCCTGCGTTATGCGACTCCACGTGCATAAGCGTTGCCACGAAATGCAGCCCAATTTCGCAATGTCCACGCCGAACTGTCTTTTCGAGTGGGAGGAGGACATTCTAGACAAACTACAGAATGATTTCTAGCGCTGGAGGTTCTTTTCGCTGGCGGTGGATGACAGCATGAAAACATTTCGGCGGAGGGGGGTGGCTGAAGCCCCATAAGCCCCACCCCCTGGCTACGCCTTTCGTATTACTTATAACATTTGAGAAGTTGATAAACTACAAAAGAATTAAATTAAGCGATTTTACCGTGGCAATGCCACTTTCTGATTATGAGGCACGCCGTAGACAAGAACTCCGGAAATCTGGACCACCTGGGGTTCTTTAACGTGCACCTAAATCTAACTATATGGGTGTTTTCGCATTTCGCCCCCATCGAAATGCGGCCGCCGTGGCCAGGATTCGATCCCGCGACCTCGTGCTCAGCAGCCCAACACCATAGCCACTGATCAACCACGGCGGGTATGATTAATTAACGAAGAGTAATTATTTAATTTGGTGGAATGAAAAAAATATGAGTATCTCCAAGCGACGGCAAACAACATTACCTAGGTTCTGTCCAGATACATGGCATTTGCACATTTTTAATGTTTCGTTCAGGTTACGTGAGACACCCTGTACACCACTCAAGCTACCAGCATTAAATTTCTACATGCACTATGCTATGTTTCCTCGCACACCAGTTTCACTAATCTGAAAAGCGAAATCTATCTGTTTACTATGCATATAGCAATGCTCATGAATGATTTCACGAAACACATTAAGAAAAGCAAGCATTTGCGCCTTATCACTGTGCTTTGCTCTTAAAAAACACAAGGACTAAGGCTGCATCAATTAGACCACTGATGAAAACCTCGCATTATGGCACATGAAGCACCGATGTAACGGAAGCCATAGCTAAGAACACGATATTCTCCGTCTGGAACGCGCAGAGTACACACAAACACACAACCTCTTTTAAAACATGGCGTCAAGCCCATGCGCATCTTTTTAAGACAGCCGTCGTCTGCTAGCTACTTGCATATGTCCGAGCAAATATCTGCTGACAGCTTTGAGAGTCCGCAGACAGTCTGTGACTTCTATTAAAACGAATGCGATTCTGGCAGCACTCGGACTGGTGGGCGGAGCTTCCGAAGCTGATTGAAAAAATAGAAAGCGGGACAGCAGTCCTAAGCAGTCCAGGACTGTCAGCGACTGATAATCGAAGAGGTCCGCTGATGCTTTGTGTTCCTATCCTACGTAATGTCTTCCTACTGATCAGCTCAAGCTGCATGGCGAAGTCTCTTAGTGCTCTGAAGACAAGCCTCTTGCCCATACATTGGCTGCAGAGGTAACCATCGTTCGACAACTGTTGATCTGTTCATAGAAGTGAGAATTCTGCAACAAACTTTTCAATGAAGTATGCGATATGATGGTGAACGTTGTTTGATAAAACTTCATAAGTATACCTGATATTTGACTCACTTTTGCATGTAAGTAAATGTGGTGAAATTGTTGCTGTGAACAGCTGTCCCCGACTGCTGTATATTTGTGATAAATAATTAACCGTATTTGAAGGTTTGTATAATTAGGCAGGAGAGCGGCACTTGCTGGATGGCTTATCATTTAATTTGGAAAGAAATTCAGCAGTGAGCAGCAATTGCATCACTAATGAACTTGAACATCTTTTATTATCACTGAAGTTTTGAACACATTGTACACAATTATGGCACGTACTACACGAAATAAAACCTGTAATAAAACTTACCAGATACAATATTAGTGTGGCGGCAGGTGAAATGGCTCCTCAGCAATGTTTGAGTCCTTCCTGGGAGAACAAAGAAAAAGCATTAAGCTTACACTGACAGCACCAAACCACACAAGCTTAAGTTGCAAACAAGTGCCCCACAATATAAGAAGCTCTAATTAGATAATGTCAACCTGCTTAACCATCACAGACATTCAATGACAGAATGTACTTCCATGGAGCCTCAACTCTATGAAATACACGCTAGCACACAGAATCATATTGCAAGTGGGAAAATTCTAAGTAAAACTGTATTTCCTAGCAACCACAGGTCACTCTTTGTGAAGTGCAAGAAGTGACTGTCTAACCTATACTCAGAACGTAGAAAATGCGGGATCCTTTCTGGTGAATAACTAACCATATGTCTAAAGGTACCCATCAATAAAAAGGTGAATTGCAAGTGTTATATTGTATAAAGAAACATTTCAGTGCTACCAAGCGAGTACAATAAATAATTTCGAACTCATCTTCATGTCAGGCTAATCAAGTTAATTTTCTTTACATAACATGCGAGAATCGTTAGAAAAAAATACTGGGATCAGTCAATAATGTTGAAGCAATTTTATGGCGGCTTGCAGATAGAAGTTACTGAAATCAGACAAGGGGCAGGAGGGGGAAAGACAAAGAAGTATGATAAAACAAAATGGGGCCTGTGCTGTGCATCTATTAAATGCAGTTTTATTACAATTGTGATGTCTAGAACAGCAGATGTAAGAGATAGAGACCACCAGGTGTTATCTTGCAATGCTGTTTCGAGAAATTGTTTCAAGGAGCATGTCTCCATAATTATATTCGTGTAGTCTTTAGAAACGGATGGCATAAAGGATATATTTGTTAACAGCCTCATGGTGAGTCATCAACATGTTGCACGTAGGACTTAAAGAAGCATCTTTAAGAAATGCTCTAAAAACTTGCAAAAAGCAAGTGAAAAGCAAGTTTCTATAACCTCTCACAACACCGAGCTTTGCCTACAAGTGTTGTAACATTTCCTTGCAACGTGCAGCACCGTTTTCACAGACATACTTTGAATCACTGTGTCACAAGCTCTGGAAACAAAAACAAACAAATTATGGGGTTTTACGTGCCAAAAGCACTTTTTGATTATGAGGCACGCCGTAGTGGAGGAATCCGAAAATTCCGACCACCTGGGGTTCTTTAACGTGCACACAAATCTAAGTACATGGGTGTTTTCGCATTCCGCCCTATCGAAATGCCACCGCCGTGGCCGGGATTCGATTCAGTTACCTCGTGCTCAGCAGCCCAAGACCATAGCGACTGAGCAACCAGGGCGAGTAAGCTCTGGAAACAAAAGTGCATTAGTGCTAAACAAGCACATATGATACCCTACCCCTACTTCAGTCACGTTTATCTACACCAACACATGTAGATGGATTATGTAATCCGTTTGGCAGCTTCAGTTCATGTTCCAAAGCATGAATCTCATAACTAGAAATTCTATAAGAATGTGACACCTACCGATTACTTGGGGACAGCACGAGAAGATGGGAGAAGGCTAAGACTTTTGGTTAAATGCACACACACACACACACACACAGATATTAGGCCTATTTCTCCTGCCTACTTGCAGCTGCAGAATAGCGGGATGTTGTAAACAACCACACAGTTGAACTGCTGCATGTGCCTCTTGTTACACTTCACATAATGGCCTGGTCTGATTCGCCTTTTTGAACCCAGATTGTTTGACGTGATCAATAAATGTTCTAGCTCTCCCAACAGTTTTTCTGAGACTATGGCTAACCTAGAGAATGTGATGTAGCAGTGGTCCCCCCACTGTAGGCCAATGTTTGACTTGGGTCTAGGCGTTCTCCTCGACTTTTTGAGGACGCTATTTCATGCTTCTGTGACAGACCTTCAGAGCCAAAGAGTGCGCTGATGCGAAAGTCAGAATTCGCTCCCTAAAAGACGGGGCATAGATTAAGTGCACGACACTCACCAAAGAAAACACTGAGGTCCAGAAATGGAATATCACTGTCTAGTGGTAGTTTTAGAGTAGAACGCGTTGTGGAGTTACTTGATTCAGAGCTTTCAGAATATGAAGCGCCAACAGAAACATCACCGTAAGAAAGAACAAAGAAAGGACAAGGCGCTACTTGCAACTGTTTATTGAGGTCAAAAGTGGCTGAATATATAGCCATCAGCAGATGGAGAAGAAACTAAAGCACCGATTGTGTGAAGGCGCACGCGCGAGAGCACATAAGATAAATATGAAGGGAATCACAAGATTAGCCAAAATCTAACACTTATCTAAAAACATGCATTCATTTGTGTAAGTACTCAGACACGGGGTGCTGACACAGGCGTCCCCTCTATTCTTAACCTGGTCGGCCTCCAACAGTTCACGCACCACAGTGTCTTTGCTTTTAACACGTTTGTTGTAACACGAAGCCTTGCTTCAGATATTTGCTTATTGTCATTCCCCCAGGCCTTGCAATGAAGTGGGAAGTTTGAGCCATAACTATTTTTCAGCGAAAGTTTGTGTTCCCACAGGCGTTCATTATTACATCTGCCAGTTTGTCCGATATACTCTCTCCCACACATCAGCGGCATATACGGTATACAACTGCTTCTTCACACTTCACAAAAAGATTTGTATGTCTAATACAACACTCTACTTTCTTAGAGTCATCAGATCCAATCAGGCGGCACAAAGTAGCAAGTTTTCGGGGCCCAGAAAAACAGCAGGAATTTTGCATTTCACGGCGACGTGTTTAAGATTATGCGCCACTTTGTGACAATACGGTATCGCCATTGAATACCGTAGAAATTCTTTGCGGGCACCGGGTTGGTATACCAACCCGCAATGACTTGTTGCCGTATGAGTCTACGTACTCCAAGGCTGCTAAACGTGTAATTTCAACTATGTGCCTTGAATCCACCCTTTAAAAATCTTGCTGTCATAAGGCCCACGAAAGCTTTGACGAACAGATTTTGAAATTGAAGAAGTCTGACTTTCCTTGTTTGGTTTTGAGCGTAGAAATGTGAAGTGTGGTGTTCCACAGGGCAGCGTATTATCGCCGCTTTTGTTTAACACCTTACTCGTCGCGCTTCCAAGTCGTTTGCCTCGGGACACTGACTTCCCTGGGAGCATAGCTGTCTGCGCAGATGACATTGCTCTGTGGATAAGCGGCCCTTCGCACCTTGGTCCGCGGCTTCGTGCAAGCTTGCAAAGAGCTCTCAACGCTACTTCGAAGTACTTGGGGGAAGTTGGCCTGCTCATATTGACGCGAAATAGGTTTGCCCGTGTTGACACGGGACCCTTAAGGCGAGAACGACGAAGTTCGTGGTTGCGCGGGAGCTCTCCGAGGACCAGCCATCGCTAAAGGCAGAGGTTTTTTCCCAGTCTGTCGGTGGTAAACTGTTTTAGTTGCCATAGCTGGGTGACATTTCTGGTGGACGTGCGTGGTACGGTCGATGTTAAGATCTCCGGAGCATACGCCAGACCCAAGCCCGGCGAGTAGTTCAACCGAGCTTACCCCTGTGCACGTACGTGCCAGCCGACGCCTTCAGGGACTCCAGCCACAGCACGGTCTGCTACCTGAACGAACTAAAATGACGACCCAACCACCTCCCGCCACTCCTGCAGCATCCCACGTTGTCGTCAATCACATCCGGACGCCGAATCTGTTCCACGGAAGTGCTTCAGAGGACGCCGATGACTGGCTTGACCATTTTGACAGGGTTGCCACCTCAACGACTGGAACCACGAGCGTAAGCTACGTTACGTGTACTTCGCTCTTGAGGATTCCGCGAAAATATGGTTTGAGAACCACGAGGCGACACTGACGTTATGGGAAGAATTTCGTAGGCAGTTCCTCAATGCCTTCGCCAGGGCGGACAGGAAGGAGAGAGCGGAGTTAGCGTTGGAGGCAAGAATTCAAGGCCCGAATGAGCGAGTGACTGCGTACGTAGAAGACATGAAACGGCTGCTCAGACGTGCGGACCCTTTGATGACTGAAACAAAGTAGGTGCGCCATCTCATGCGTGGCGTCAAAGAGGAAATCTTTGCTGGCCTAATTCGAAATTCGCCGATGACACTTGCAGAGTTCCATGACGAAGCCACTACTATGGAAAAGGCCCTTCAACAGCGGGCCCGGCAAAACAACCGCGACGCCGTGATTTCAAGGGAGCTCTCTGCCGTTACCCTCGGTAACGACGTTGGCGCCTTGCGAGAACTCATCATGGCTGTCGTCAAGGAGAAACTGCAGAAGATGCAGACGACCACGGCCCCTGTGGGACAACTTTCCATTGCGGAAATGGTGTACGCCGAGGTCCGACAGGCCGTCCATGTTCCTGGACAGTACGAGGCACCACAGCAGGTACCGCACGCCGAAATGAGTTACGCTGAAGCAGTACGCCGTCCGCCACCCTTAAGTGCGTGCAGCATGGTACACCCCACTAAACAAATGGACGTAAGCTTCAGGCCGCCTCGCAGCCCACCACACATCGCCGAAGCAAGGACTAGGAAGAGCGACGTCTGGCGCACCACAGACTACAAACCCCTTTGTTTTCATTGTGGCGAAGCCGGACACATCTACAGAATCTGTCCTTATCGTCATGTGGGGCTTCGTGGATTCTCGCCGAATGCACCTCGAATGCACCGAATGCACCTGACTTCAGCGACCTCCGGAGGTGAGGCCGCTGACGACGACCATACGCAATATCCTCCACTACGATGACAACGACGAAAACAGAACGACGCTGACGTACAGACGGAGTCGAACACCTTACGAGAGGTAGTAACGTCGAACATTCCCGTCACCATAGACGACGAAGAAATAACGGCGTTAATCGACACTGGAGCGGACACCTCAGTTATGAGCATGGACCTTGGTTGCAAGCTGAAGAAAGTTTCTACCGAGTGGACAGGGTCGCAGATTCGAACTGCAGGAGGACATCTGCTAACCCCGGTAGGAAGATGCACAGCGCGAGTGAGCATTCGTGGGGTTACGTACCTCGGAGATTTCGTTATCCTGCCAAGCTTCTCGAGGGACCTAATTCTGGGAATGGACTTTCTGCAGGCTAATGGAGCTGTGATCAACTTACAAAAGTCACGGGTAACATTTTCGACGGCGCAGGCCTTAGCAGGGAGCAGCACTGACGACACGTATGTCAACGCCTTGAGGATTGTTGACGAGAACATCACGGTGCCGCCAAGGAGCAGCGTATTGACCCTCGTCACCTGCGACGCATTCGACGGCCATGAGGGTATTGCCGAGGCAAATATCCCGCTGCAGCTTGAAAAACACATCTGCTTCGCCCGGGGCCTTGTTCGAATACAGCATAAGTGCTCGCAAGTGTTGTTGACAAACTTCAGCCATGAGTATCAGCACGTCCCTCAAGGTACAGCTGTGGCATTCCTGAACGAAATTGCTGACTTCTCCGATATCGGCACGTTACAAGTGACTTCACCAGACGCAACAACTCACGCCAGCCTGAATACCCGCGTCCACATTAATGCTGACTTAGCAGATGTCCAGAAGGATCAGCTGCTGGGCCTACTGACAGAATTCTCCGGCTGTTTTTCCACGGAATCCAAAGTCCAGTGCACTTCCGTTACGCAACACCAGATAGTTACAGAGGAGTCGGCGCGGCCTGTTCGTCAGCATCCGTATCGCGTGTCACCTATGGAGTGGGAGGCGATTAAGCGTCAAGTTCAAGAAATGCTAAATGATGACGTCATCCAGCCGTCGGCAAGTCCGTGGGCTTCGCCTGTCGTACTAGTAAAAAAGAAAGACAACACACTCCGCTTCTGCGTTGACTACAGACGGCTTAACCGAGTCACCAAACGCGACGTTTATCCCCTGCCACGGATGGACGACGCTTTGGACCGTCTGCGTCATGCTCAGTTCTTCACTTCGTTAGACCTAAAGTCAGGCTACTGGCAAATCGAAGTGGACGAGCGTGATCATGAAAAAACCGCCTTCGTGACTCCCGATGGGCTGTACAAATTTAAAGTGCTGCCTTTCGGTCTCTGTTCCGCCCCTGCTACGTTCCAACTAATGATGGACACTGCACTCGTTGGACTAAAGTGGCAGACGTGTCTTGTGTACCTAGACGACGTTGTTGTGTTTTCCAGCACGTTCGATGAACATCTCGCCCGGCTACGAAGTGTTCTTACCGCAATACGCAAGGCCAACCTCACCATCAAGCGTGAAAAATGTTACTTCGGCTTCTAGGAACTCAAGTTTCTAGGCCACGTGGTCAGCTCCCAAGGAGTACGACCAGACCCAGAAAAACTCGCTGCCTTTGCCGAGTTTCCTCGTCCTAAAGACAAAAAGTCTGTTCAGCGGTTGCTGGGCCTCTGCGCTTATTACCGTCGTTTTGTTGAAGGCTTCTCAAGGATTGCTGAACCGCTCACGTGACTGACGCGACAACATGTGCCCTTTGCATGGACGGAAGAACAAGAGCAGGCCTTCACCGAATTGCGTAAACGCCTTCTATCCGCTCCAGTGATGGCGCATTTTGATGACACCGCGGCAACTGAAATACACACCGACGCCAGCAACGTAGGACTCGGGGCCATTCTGGTTCAATGGAAAGATGGCGCAGAACGTGGAATTGCGTACGCCAGTCGTAGTCTCACAAAAGCAGAAGCTAATTATTCAACGACCGAAAAAGAATGCTTAGCAGTCGTGTGGGCCATCAGCAAGTTCCGACCCTACTTATACGGCTGGCCATTTCGAGCGATCAGTGATCACCACTCGCTCTGCTGGCTTGCCAATCTACGAGACCCGTCAAGTCGCCTCGCTAGTTGGAGCCTCCGCCTCCAGGAATACGACATAACTGTTGTCTACAGATCCGGCCATAAGCATAGCGATGCTGACTGCTTGTCACGTTCTCCTATTCCCTTGACATCCTCCGACTTGGAGCTAGATTTGCCGTTTCTTGGTGTCGTCGACGTGGTGCGCATGGGACTATCAATGTGCAGACTCTGAGCTGCTTCCAGTCATCCGATATCTCGAGGGAGCTGACGTTGCTGTCCCACTCCCACTTTCACCAGGATTGACGTCGTACTGCCTGCGAAACGATGCCCTGTACAAGAAAAATTTCGAGAACAGCCAGGAAACGTTCCTTCTCGTCGTTCCGAGTGCACTGCGCGAGGAAGTTTTACAGGCGTGTCACGACGATCCCTGTGCCGGCCACTTAGGCTTCGCGAGGACATTAGCGCGCATACGGCAAAAATACTATTGGCCACACCAATTTTCATCGGTTCAGCGTTATGTGCGAACATGCCGTGACTGTCAGAGGCGTAAAGTTCCACCCATCAAGCCTGCCGGCCTCCTCCAGCTTTTGGATCCGCCTCCGGCGCCGTTCCAGCAAGTGGGAATGGACCTTCTTGGGCCGTTCCCCACGTCCTCCTTGCAAAATAAGTGGATAATCGTGGCAACTGACTATTCAACTCGCTATGCGATAACAAAAGCTGTGTCGTGGGGAACTGCTGCTGAAGTCGCCAGCTTCTTCGTCCACAACATCGTGCTTCGCCACGGTGCACCCGCTGTACTCATTACTGACCGCGGTGCAGCGTTTACAGCGGAGGTATTGCAACAAGTCGTCACACTGACGCACACCGACCACCGAAAGACCAGAGCCTATCATCCCCAAACTAACGGCTTAACAGAGCGCCTAAACAGAACATTAGCCGACATGCTCTCCATGTACATTGATGTGGAACACAAAACATGGGATGAAATTTTGCCATACGTCACGTTTGCTTACAATACCGCTGTGCAGGAGACCACCGAGTTTACACCATTCGAGCTTGTTTACGGACGTCGCGTTACAACCCCCTTAGACGCCATGCTCCCGGTAGACCACGGAACCACAGGGAATGACAACACTGAAGATTTCGTCGAGAAAGCCGAGGAAGCTCGCCAGCTTACTCGGAATCGCATCCGCACCCAACAGAATGCCGACGCCTGCCGTTACAACCGGACTCGACGGAATGTCCAGTACTTACCAGGCGACCGCGTGTGGGTGTGGACACCTATTCGACACCGCGGGCTCTCAGAGAAATTGTTGCGCCGCTACTTCGGCCCCTACGAAGTCGTACGCCGCCTCAGTGATGTGAACTACGAGGTGGTGCCTCAAACCTCTGATCCTGGTTTGAACCGACGCCGTCCACGTGCTGAAGTCGTCCACGTAGTACGGATGAAGCCGTACTACGCACGCCAGGGCTAAGCAACCCTCACAAACCGCTTCAGCATTGTGTATATTCCTGTATGTGTTTTTTTTGCCTTTTCATGTTGGCACTCTTGCCCATAGTGCAAGCCCGCTGCCCTTGAAGCGACCGGGCCGGTCGCTTTTGAGAGGGGAGCAATGACGCGAAATAGGTTTGCACGTGTTGACACGGGACCCTTAAGGCGGGAACGACGAAGTTCGTGGTTGCGCGGGGGCTCTCCGAGGACCAGCCATCGCTAAAGGCAGAGGTTTTTTCCCAGTCTGTCGGTGCTAAACTGTTTTAGTTGCCATAGCAGGGTGACAATATCACCTGCTAAGTCAGCTGCAATAGCATATCACCCTAAACAACGCACTCGTAGAACAATGAGCCGACTGTATCTCAACGAAACGCCTATAAACTCGGTCCGACAACACCATTATTTGGGTTAATTGTGGTAGACTGCACCTCTTGGCGTCCTGCCGTTAAATCTGGACAACGCAAATCTTACTCCCTCCTTAAGTACATGGCCGCCTTGACTGCTCGAGGTGCTGGCTGCGACCAAACAACAGCTCTTCAGGTGTACCAGTCATCTGTGCTCTCAGGCAAGCTGTACGCATTACCAATTTTGAACACACCACCTAGTTTGATGGCCCAACTGGAGCGAGATCATCGCGTTGCCCTTCGACTAATGCTTGGATTACTTCGTGAGGCGCAATCTATTGCATTACTCACTGAAGCGCATCAGTTACCCCTGAGGCTGCAAGCAGATCAGAGAGCTCTGTATCATATTGAGCGTCTCCACCGCGCATCGAATGGTCAATCACTCCTTGATCGTCTCATTCACCGCCCGTAATCTCGCATGGGGAAAATGGCGGCATTATTTATGGATATCACTACCATTTATGAACATGCTGCTTCAGATACGTCTCCGCCTATAAAAGGTATCACGAAGAACATATTGCCCATTTACCTCACAATCCCTGACATGCACAAAAAGTCGGATATGGCTGTTTCGGCAATATTCCAATTGGCTCACTCTCACATGTTCGAAAAGTTTCCAGATTATCTTCAAATTTTCACAGATGCATCTGTGCACAACGATCGTCAAGGCCCCTCTGCAGCTTTTTTCTGCCCATCAACTCAAGCACGACGTATTCCTCAAATACCTCATCCAACTTCGTCAACAACTGCAGAACTAGCAGCGAATAATGTTGCACTGAAATACGTGCAAGAGGAGTTAACTACATCAAAGGTTGTCATCTTTACGGACTCCCGTGCTGCCCTTAGCAGGTTACAACACAGTGAGCTTGATTGTCCACTTGTGCGTAGCATTACTGACTCTGTGGGCAAAATTACATCACGTGATGTATCTCTCGTTGCTCAATGGATACCGTCACAAGTAGGAATCGCCGGAAATGAAGAGGCTGAGCGGCTCTCTTCAAGTTGCGCTCATAACAACTGTGATTGCCCAGAAATTTTTCGCAAGCTTGATGACGCTCGTCTGCTGATTCGTCGCCACCTACTCAAGCAGCATCCAGATCAGCGCGTTGCAAATGGAACGTTTCCGCCCCGTGTTCGCGGTCGAGGCTTGCCTTGTCGCGCTAGAGCACAACTGCTCAAGCTGAGGGTTGGTTGCGTGAACGTGAACGAACGTTTACACAGACAAGGGCGTGTGGCAAGTCCATTGTGTACGCCTGGTGGCTGCTACGAGACACTCAGCACCTTATATTTGAGTGTCCCGCTTTCAGTGCGCAGCGCATGTCGCTAGTGAGAAACTATCATCTCCATGGCCTGTGGTGCGCGAACTCGAGGAATGTTTATACCCTGTGGTTGTGCATCGAAACATAATCAGGCCCATCGCGCCCTACTAACATTTCTAGAGTTAACTAACTTTGTAGCGTGAACATTCAACATTCTCTAGTAGCGTGACCTTGTGAACGGACTACCGGTGAAACCGTGATTGCGTGCAGCTGTACTTGGCGTCTCATCGTGGAGCGCACAATTAGCCGCGTAGCGAACTAGCCATGGATGTGATTGATAATTGTGGAGGTTGTTTGACGCGGCGTCACTTTAATTCCGGCTGCAGAGTCGAAACTGGGCAGAACAACGTGCATAGTGTACTGTGTTCTACTTTAGTCATTAGATTTGTCTTGTTGCTCTTCCTTTCCTCTCTTCTCCCCTCCTTCCTATCTTCCATTTCTGCGTTGCTGTCACCTCCCGTCAGAAGAGCAGGCAGGCGTTGTGCTTCTTCCGGTGGCAGTTGCCAGCCTCCTTGTCGCTTTCCCATTCCTGTAAACTGTGTATATGTGTATATGTGTTCAAAACAAATAATAGTTTTGGAGGCGTTGTTGAAAAAGGTGAAAAAAGAAAGAAAAAGAAGCAGTGAGGAAAGTCAAACATTGAAAAAGAAAGCTAAATGATTGGTGATACCGTATTCTCATAATGTGGCGGATAATTTTAAACATGTCGCCATGAAATACAACATTCGTGTTGTTTTTTCTGTGCCCCGAAAACTTGCTAGTTTGTGCCGCCTGATTGGATCGGATGACTCTAGGAAAATAGACTGTTCTATTAAACACAAAATCCCTTCTGTGAATTATGAAGAAGGGGTCGTATACCGCATACCGCTGACGTGTGGGAAGGAATATATCAAACTGGCTGATGTAATAATGAACGCCTGCGGGAGCATAAGCTTTCGCTGAAAAATGGTTAAGACTCAATCTTGCCGCTTCATTGCAAGGCATGCAAGAATGAGAATAAGCAAGTATGTGAAGCAAGGCTTCATGATGCAACAAGCATGCTTAGAAGTAGACACTGGCGCGTGAACTGTTGGGGGCCAACCAGATAAAGAAAAGAGGGGACACCTGTGACAGCACCCCGTCTCTGAATATTTACACACATGAATGCATGTTTTTGATAAGTTTTAGATTTTGGTTGATATTGTGATTCCCTTCATATACATCTTCCGTATTCTCGCGAATGCCTATTCACATAATCAGTGCTTTTGTTTTCTTCCCTCTCTCCCCATGGGTAAATATTCAGCCGCTTTTGACCTCAAGAAACAGTTGCAAGTAGCGCCTTGACCTGTCTTTGTTCTTTCTTAGCATGCTGCCTTTGTTGGCGCTTCGTCTTTTGGAAGGGAGTTTTCTCCCTTCCATAAACTCATCTAGCACTGCAGAGTAGACAGAAAACGAATCACTCTACCCATTTACTAGCCTTACTTCACGTCATATAGGGTAGAAAGTTTCCAATGAAGCAGAATACCCTTACTACGCTGGTTCTCACAGTATCTAGTGCTTTACGACTAATTGACAGTGTTCTCGGCGGTGAAAAGTGGCAAATAAAGGAGTTTAGCAACTTTTTAATGCCTCCTACAAAGTGGCGCGCATGTACAAGTAAGCAAAACTACTACTGAAAGGCTAGCTCCGCTATCTGGACCTGAAGATTTCCTGTGGTGAGCATCGAGCTGGAGCTGTTACCCACACTCAAAGGTGTTTTTACCTTTCCTATTGGTGCACTTGAACACTGATGCATGTTGTTGCTACAGGAACATCAGAGAGCACTACCACCCTGAGGTGGAGGGGAGCTTCCATAACCCAGTACAATGTTTGCTTTTAACAGTGCGTTCGCACTGCCTTTTGGCATGCATCGCCAAGAAGCATTTAATGGAGTTGGACGTAGCTGACGTCTCAGGTCAGACAACTTCGAGGAAACCAGGGTCTATGACTGTTATGCAATCTGTACACAAAGGCAGCCGTCAATTCAAGCAAATTGCTCAGAGAGTTGGAACTACCTTTTTATTTTCAGCGCCAAGCATTCTGGGCACGTTCAAATTCTTAACCTGAGCAGGCCAACACGTGAAGTTTGCATCGAAAAGTATGTGCCGGAATTCATAGGTGCTACAGTTGGTGCTGTTTACAACATCCCACTGTCCTGCAGCAGCAATTATGTAGGACAAACCGGGCGACGACTCAAGGATTATCTTACGAAACATGCACGGACCCTTGACGCAACATGGGGGAGCAACGTAGCTATTGATGCTGCTTTGTGCCGATGTACGCCAAATTTTTAGCAGTGAAGTATCTTCATGACACATTTTCAAAGCATACACAACTTGCAGAATAGCTCCCGCAATGCTAGCGTGTCATCACTTAACCTGCTTGGCAAATTTAAGTATTCAGATAAAACTGACAGGCGTGTTCTGAATTGGGCTGCTTGGTGCACGTTTAAAAGGGAATCGAACAGGACTACACACACGACAAAGGGAATATGTTGATGTGTCTGCCGCCGTCACTTCATACTGGCAGTTGCACTGTTAATTCCCTTTTAAAAAAATCATATATTTTGGTCGCCGGACAACACGACACAGCTGCGAGCTCACGCTATAATTTTACATTGTTATGTTGGCTTCCAAGTTCGCAGTTATTTACGGCGTCGCACATTCACCTATTATAGTTAGCTCAACACTAGCTGACAGTGAGCTTATTAGTGGCTAAACTTAGTTACCATGGAGCCCATGCACGACAGTGCTAGGGGTCAGTGTGCAGTGTTTTTTCATACTCATTGACGCAACACTAGACAAACAATTATTTTAGTGGGGCACGTTTTAGCTGTTACCTGAAATGTTGAACTCTGGCACTATTAGTTTTTTTCAAACACCACTCACATGTGCACCAAAGCCAGGTATGAAACAATATCACTTTCAAGTCGACGTGCTCGTGATGAGCCAATTTGTTGCCACAGGAAAACAAATCATCGATTATCTTTCGAATACATCTGCAAAAATTACTCTACTTGCATAGGCCTCGTCATTCCACCAACATTTGCAGCCACTGCCCATTAAAATTTCATATGCAAGGCGTATGCATATGCATATGCGTTAGAATGGCACAGCTTACCAGAACGAAAAGCACCACTCGACAGACTGCTGTGGCACGCTGGCATTGCAATCAGGCCCCCTGGCTGAGAAACTGAGCGCAAACCGGCGTATAGACATCCTTCACTGGTGCAAAAGCTACAATTCAAATACAAATATCTAGTAATTTGAAACCGGTCGTCCCCACTAAAGCAAAAAGCATTTTCATATGCAATTACTCTTGAACGTAAGCTTGTCACCGAATTACTGATTGCCGTGGTATAGTTTGGTATATTGAATTGTGTCGTTCAACTCTTTAAAAAAAAGGCTTCATGAAGCATCTTTTATTAGGCAGAACAGCAGAAATTTTGCTCTAAACTTACAACATGCATTTTAGAATAGTTATTGTAGTGATGCATATATGCTGAAAATTAGTCTCTGCAACTAGAGACAGTCCGTATTAGAACCAGCCTTTAACATCAGTGTAGACATTTCTTTTAATTTTTTATACAAATCTGGAACATTTGTAACTATGGAGGTACTATCGGCGTCAAATGAAAGTTGAACAGCGGAGCGCGTGGCCCAAGCACAAGTTAAGATATAGTGCGCGCCGTCCAGTCATCACCATTGACAGGCGCGCACATCCGAATTGGCCGCACTCCGCGATCCCCCTTCTAGTGCGTCGCTTCTGTCCTGGTTCTTACATTTGAAAGGGAGGATATAAAAAATGAAAACGAAGCTAAAATATTGCAGTTCACGGCGAGTCTTGTCGCACAGATCGCCGAAGCTACAAGTGCTGTCAGCGCGAATAGCGGAGCGCGTTGTGCAGTTTGCACCGTCATCGCAAGGTAGATTCTCCCGCGCGGTGCGGGCGATGACGGTGCAAACTGCACCACGCGCTCCGCTATTCGCGCTGACAGCACTTGTGGCTTCGGCGATCTGTGCGACAAGACTCGCCGTGAACTGCAATATTTTAGCTTCGTTTTCATTTTTTATATCCTCCCTTTCAAATGTAAGACCCAGGACAGAAGCGAAATTATCTCACTAGAGGGGGATCGTGCAGTGCGGCCAAATCGAATGTGCGCGCCTGTCAATAGTGATGACTGGACGGCGCGCACTATATCTTCACGTATGCTTGGGCCACGCGCTCCGCTGTTCAACTTTCATTTGACGCCGATAGTACATTAGACACTTTTGACCACCGCTATTCTGTGTCAAGGTTACGTTAAAAACTACATATCACATGCATTTGCTTTACCACTACAGCCGCATATGGGCAGAATTTACGTGGCAATCCACTCCCAGTATACGTGAAATGCTGACGTACTGCGTCAGAGCATTGATTGTCAGCCTGGTAGCTGTCAGAAGTAAAAACAAAACAGAAAACATTCTAGAAACATCTGATGCCGATTACAAGCTAACAAAATAATCAATTTCTTCTGCAGCGACCCTTACTGGGTATCACGCGGACACTTTGAATTGCGATCGCGCACGATTGCTGGGGCTCGATCATAAAGTAATGGGCACCATGTGACATCAGTGTTACCTAACACTGCAGACTGCACGACGTTACGGCAGCAGGTAGGCTACACCGTCCTTTCATTGTGATGTAGGGGCACCGCATCCAACCTACTCTATGAGGTTTTCATACACAAGGAAATTTTGACTTCCAGAAGCAATCTTTCAATTACGAGTATGAACACAGCGATTATGCGCGCCAAGCCAGGACACTGCGTCCTAAGCTTAAGGAAAATCGAATTTCGCTGTGATGCAATGCGTCGCCAAATACGGCTAACATAGTGTTACATCGCATCGTGCGAGATTGCTAAAGAGAACAGTAACTTCACTTTATTTTGGAATGCGAAATACACAGCGTAGCGCAGTGCAAACTGGAATGCCAATGTCAGTAAACCAGCTGCCACATACTGCCGACAACGGACTGCAACAAACGTCATCGATGCTGATATTGCCTACGCGCCTCAATGTACTCTATATGAAATCACCACAACAAACTCTACACCCTTTATTACAGACTCGCTAAGCCTCTGCTTTATCCATCCTCATGGCGAAGCAGGAATGTCGGTACAGGGCGTGCTCCCACAACATAATTGAGCCCGTCACCGGCCATCGCGGTGCATTTCGCCAGTGCGACGTGCACTAACGACGAAAAAAGGACACTTAAATCACTTACTTCTGTAGCAGTCTATCGTCGATTCCTTCCTGTTCTCAGAGTGAAATCCCAAATCCAACAGGCATACCACCTCCGCACACCGCCATTTCCAGTCGCTCTTCACTCTGTACCGTTGCGCCGGAGGAATGCAACCCGTCGTGTAGAAGCGATGAAGGGTGGCAAGCTGCGGCACTGCTGAAACCTCTTCCGTTTGTGTGTTTGCATTGACGATTCACCTATGAATAATGCTCAAACAACGTAATCTATAGCGATATTATGTAACTGCCGGTGAGTATGGGCCGTGTCTTTTCTTTATATTCTTTGCGTGCAAGTTTTTTTGCTCTTAACATGCTCAGTTGCCCTCCACATAAAATTACGGATGGCTCTCCGTATCTGAAAAACAGAGCTCTCATCCGTTTTTTTTTTTTTACGTAGAATGCCGCCGTTTTTTATGAAACTGAACGGTCTTCGTAATGTTTACTGCAGCTTTGACTGTAAAATTGCGGAAATTCTTTAATGCGTACTTCCTATTTACTGCACGGCAATAATAAGTGAATTTGTTTTCGAAATGTATTCTCTAAGTAGTATTCTCGGTATGATTGTAGCACGTAATCTATACAGATTACTCATGAACACTCTAATGAAATGCTTTTAGTTTTTGCCTTGTTACGCCCGCCCTTTCGTTGCATATAAAAGTAACTTGAACACATTTTCTCAGAAATAAACGCTGAATAAAACGATGACTTCCTCCTGAATAAGATCAATAAGCGCCGTAGTACTCGATCTCGAACTCGCCGTAGTACTTGAACTGTCATCGTCGCAACTTCATGATGTCCTGGTGGCATGCCACCATGGCGTCTCGCGCAAGTGCTACCACGCTGATTCATTTAGGTCGGCATATACTATTTTGTGCATCATACTTCGCCAGATTCATTTTTCAAACTATGTCAGAGCTCGAAAAGAATGTCCGACTCACTGGGCCCAATTCCTCTGTTTATTCCCGCAAAGTGTGTGTCTATCACTGCAGTTACCAGATATGCCCAACGGTATGCTACCCCTCAAGCCTTTCTGCTGACCTGAGCAACTGAAGTCGCAGGCTTTTTTAAACACGGCATTGACGTTCAATTTAGCTATCTCAAACCCTTTTCGCCGACTTCGCTCCCCGTTTTCTCTCCAGTGTTACCTCTTACACTACTCGGTATTTTTAGCAGCAATTCACGAATGAAAGAATGCATTATTGTCCGAAATAAATCAATACATAAATAAATACCTTCATTTATTGAGAAAAAGGAGGCGCAATGATCGTGTCCGAGGGTCGTTTCTGCGGTACAAGATCACAGCCCCCCCCCCCCCTCACACAAACGCGCACAAGAATAGAAAGCTTGCGAACAGCGGCATCAGAAGATCGAGTACAACGGCACTTGTTGATGTTGTTCAGGATGACGTCGGTGTTTTATTCAGCGTTTATTACTGAGAAATTGAGTTCAAGTTAACTTTCTATTCATAACATGGTGGCCGTTTCGGCTTTAGGTGTGACCTCGCACGCCCGCTTATCCTTTCACGCTGACGGCGAAGTTGTCGTCGGGCTTCCGCCTCATTCTGAGCTTCGCCGACTCCAGAGAGCACAGAAAGCTGTGTTCACAAACAAACCACCGGGATTAGAGCGTATGTATTCGCAGCATTCTGCATTTGGGAGCTTCGGAACGCTAACCATTACACTACCACCTTCCCCCCCCCCCATGTTTATAGTATATAAACCCATGTTTAGAGCATTCGAGTGAAAGCCACAGTCACGAGTATGGCAACCATAGCCGCAAGTGTCGCGGTATGGTCGTAGCTTGTCGCGACAGCGTAGTTATTATCCACAGACCCTGCCACAAAGGAATACGTGCCGAGGTATGGCCGATGACTAAGTAATTGCCAAGATTGGTTTTCCGTAAACGTTAATTACCAAGAACGGGGAGAACGGGGGGCGCTCATACTACCGCAAAGAACGGATGCTCGGCGGTGACTCCAATCATTTACTTGCCCCATCACACATCTACACTAGAATTCAATTGGTTTCACCAACGCTCGCCTCTACTTTCTCGATCCTGAAATGCGACTGCGGCTGCCACCCGGACCAAAGTTTTTTCTCTTTTTGCCCCCGCTCTTTTCCCACATTGCTGAGACCTGCTTCTGCCAATGTTTGCTCCTCCTTTTTATCAATAAATGAAAGGATTCATTCATTCCTTCATTCATTCATTCCTAACTTGTGGCCGAAAATAGCGTGTCTTCATCTCCATAGCCCCCCTGCCTCCCACGTGGACGCAAAACAATGTTGCTGTGTAGCAAATGGTTGGACGTGCATATAAAATTATCTAGAAATAGCCAACAGCGCGTCGTGCGATTTTCGTGGGCGACGAGACAGCATAGATCACCTTCTCTGCCAATTCCACACTCAGCGCTCTGCTCCATGAGCTAGTATTAGCCCCTATATGACGAAGTACCGAATGGAAGAAACCTAGCTGGGCTGGTCGCGGAACGCTGTTTTCGGATTCATGATCCGTTGATTTAAGATATACTGTCTTACCGAAGCCTGAATGACAGCGATATAGGCGAGATGAGTTACGGTAGCTCTTGCGTTTGGACTAATGATGCTCTTCACGCAGCACTTCGGTCTTATGCTTGTTTGCGAACCGAAGTAAAGGGCAGCAAGGTAATACGCCTTTCTGAAATGAAATATGCAGAATCACCCTTTGTTTGATGGTTGGACATATCTCAAGGGCCCGCTATACGAACTACCCTCAGGTCAGTATCACCATGCAAAAGGGGAACTCAGATGAAACGTTTTCGAGCCGATAGACTTTTAATTATCATAAGGATATTTTATTGAAATTTCTTACCATGAGGTGAGAGCATACATATAAGTATTTAAATTTTCTCTATTATCAAGACCTCCTCTTAATGAAAGGTATCTGTCTCTCAACGCCTCCTAAATCAAAAAATAGGTTCCACAAAATAAAATGTTGCGCTAAATCTGTCAACGCACACGCAACGAAAGTTCGAATCCATTTTCCAGAATTCAATCAATGAAGATGTAGCACGTCTATACTGTCACGTTGTAGTCATGTGAACAAAAAGGCAGTCCCAAAGGAGTGAGTCACGAATGTAACTCGTTATACGGCGAGCTTGCATCGGTTGATCAAATTGGAATGCTCGTACATTGCAGCGCAATCTCGGGTCCTCAAATGTGATGCAGAATATACGCCAGCATTCGCTTCACGCGCGCAATCTGATAAGATAGCACTCTCGCTATTGAACCCATGACAACATACTGGATATTAGAAACACACGCAGGCGCGTCTTGAGCTAACCGATAAGTCTGGAGCAGTGGTTCGACGCTAAAGAAAACTCAACCCCATCTCCTAAAAAAAAAAATAGTGTACAGTTGCTTTCAATTTAGCTGCAACATGGTTCTCGTGGCAAAATGGGCCCTCCAGAGGGCACAGTGGCGATGAAATACCAAAAATTGAAGAGCTGAACACTTTCCAATTGCTGGTATATATGAAACTAGCATTTCGTGGTTCAATGTAGGCCTGTAGTTTAGGAGACAGTTCAACCGCGGGTACTCTGTCGGAGGTCATATTTCACGTGGCGCTACGTATGTCAGCATTATTTGTCACAAAATCAGAACATCTTTTTTTTATATCGTACCATTAGACAGCAAAAATATATTGACATGTGAACTCAATCTTTTACAGGTGTGCACTTTTACCGTCTAAGAAATGTTATCGCTCAGCGCAGGACGCGTCTACTTGTATCGGAAGTTTCTAGAATGTTATCGATGCTTCTATCCGCTGTCTGTTGTCGCTGGACCTTGTGTAATCTGATTGTATGCATGCGCGACGCGAATGGCGTAGAACTTTGTGGAAGGCACGTGGCTCTCAGCGATCACTCTGGAACATTCGGCGACTGATCTACAACAGCCGACGAGCTTGACTCCCTGATCAGATTTTCGACGATCGCCGACTGCGTTCGCCGTTTTCGTTGAGCATTGAGTGTAGCCTGTTTTTCTGGGCGCATGTTCGCCCAATCAAGTTAGTTTCGCCATTCACACGTTTCTTGTTGTGTCCTGTACCGTTTCTACCACGTGGCATCCGATGGAGGTGCTTTGCGTTCATGTACCCGACGCCCCCACAAAGCCGTGACCACAGCCCATACGCGGAAGACAACACCAACGTCGCCAAGAAACAGCGTGGTAGCCGCAGGCTGTAAGGACTGCCCCCGGAGCACGGACGTTTGTCTGAGACGACCAGGAAGATAGTCGCGAAGTCAACTCCAATGGCAGCCCCAGCGCCCCCCATCTTGCTGCAGCAGCCCAGGGAGCCTCGGAGTTTCGCGGTTCAACATTCGAGGACCCGGAAACCTGGCTTGAGACGTATGAGAGCATTCGCTGAATTTAACAGCTGCAACAGCGACGACAAACTTCGACATGTCTTTTTCGCATTGGAAGACGCCGCCAGGACGTGGTTCGAGAAGCGAGTAGCCACCTTAACGACGAGGGACCTGATCCGAAGCGGCTTCCTTCAGACATTCACAAGCGTCGTACGCCGAGGACGAGCGCATGCACTACTAGAAACCCGAGTGCAGCTGCCTAGTGAGCCCATCGTGACCTTCTCTGAGGAGATGAGCCGTCTGTTCCGCCACGCCGATGCGGAAATGTCCGAGGAAAAGAAAGTCCGTGTTGTAAAGGCGGAACTTTTCGCCTCAATGGTACGGAGCCCCTGAACTGCCGCAGCCTCAGCCGCATGCGATGACATACGCCGCTGCAGCCCGCCGTCACGTTCCCCCTCCGCGACCACGGCAAGGCCCAGTGACGACACAGTTCCATCGTCCGCCACCACCCCCGCCGCCAGCACGCCAACCCGTCACCCCAGGCAGCACTACAAGGAAGACTGAAGTTTGGCGCGCCCCCGACCCCCGTCCGTTGTGCTACCACTGCGGAGAAGCGGGTCACATCTACCGTCGATGCCCATACCGGGAGATGGCACTCCGAGGGTTGGCCGTTAACTCGCCGAGACCACAGCTTCGCGAATAATTTCGCGATATTGCCAACTACCTCACCGCCACTCAGTGGAGCCCTCGACGACCGTCCCGTTCCCCAACACCAGGCCGCTACCTGTCGCCGCAGCGCCGACCGTACACTGGCCCAGCCCGGGGCCGCTCTGCAAGCCCATATCCGGAAAACTAAAAGCAGCAACCGATAGAGGTGCGGTTGCTGTTCGTTGAACTGACGAAGATCCTCCACCGCCGACGAAGACGCCAAAGAGACTACATCGACGACATAACAACGAAATGCCGCCGTCCCGACCAAGTCCGGAAGCAAAGAATGCGCCGACGAAAGGCAACCTGACCAGCCACAAGTCAAAGCGACGCAGCCTTGATCCGAAGCCAAGACCTAACTGTAACGCAAGACAAAGTACCACCGACCTCGACGTGCTTCTCGACGGCCATGCAGTCACCGCCTTAGTAGACACACGAGCCGATTACTCCGTCATGTGTGAGCCCATCGCCACCCAGTTGAAGAAAGTTAAGACTGCATTGGAAGGCCCTCAAATTCGGATGGCTGGAGGGCACCTGCAGGGCAAGAATTACCGTTCATGACAGGACTTACCCTGCGACCTTCGTTATCCTCCAGCAATGTTCACGCGACGTCATTCTCGGCATGGACTTCCTAAACCACACGGCGTAGTCATCGACCTGAAGTCGAAGTCGATAACCCTGTCGGAAGATCAAGCGATACTGCCGGAGAGCTCTCGTAGCCACCGTTCCTTGAGCGTGCTCGAAAATCAAGTCAGCATCCCGCCCCGCTCCGGCATTGTCATTTCCGTCGGCACCAAAACACCTGCTGACGTAGAAGGCGTCATCGAGGGTGACCAACGCCTACTGCTGGACCGTGCAATTTGCGTCGCAGGAGGGATCGCTCGACTCCAGGGAGGGAAAGCGGAAGCGATTGTCGTCGACTGAATAAGATCACGAAGAAGGACGTATACCCCTTACTACGGATAGACGACACACTGGATCGGCTCTGCAACGCTAAATACTTCTACTCAATGGACCTCAAGTCTGGCTACTGGCAAATAGAAGTCGACGAGAGAGATCGCAAAAAGACCGCCTTCATCACGCCAGACGGCCTCTACGAGTTCAAGGTTATGCCATTCGGACTGCGCTCGGCGCCTGCAACGTTTCAGTGCGCCATGGACACAATGTTAGCAGGATTGAAGTGGCAGATGTGTCTTCTTTTCTTGGATGATGTCATTGTCCTCACCGGAAATTTCGGCGACCACCTTAGGTGGCTTGCGACACTATTAGAGGGCATCAAATCATCAGGGCTCACTCTGAAGCCAGAAAGATGCCGCTTCGCTTACGATGAACTTCTATTCCTAGGCCACGTCATCAGCAAATCCGGAGTACGCCCCGACCCACAGAAGACAGCTGCCATCGCAAAGTTCCCGCAGCCCATGGACAAGAAGGCAGTGCATAGATTCCTTGGCATGTGTGCCTAGGACAGGCGATTTGTCATGGACTTTTCACGCATCGCTGAGCCGCTAACGCATCTCACCAAATTTAAAGTCGAGTTCAAGTGGCAAACGCCGCAGGCCGACGCATTTCAAGAACTTTAAGAACTTCAAGTCGCCGCCGGTACTTCCACATTTCGACGAAGACGCCGATACCGAAATCCACCCTGACGCCAGTAGCTTAGGCCTCGGTGCCATCCTAGTCCAGAAGAAAGACGGCTATGAACGGGTAATACCTTATGCTAGCCGGTCGCTGTCAAAAGCGGAAAGCAATTATTCTACGACTGAAAAGGAATGCCTCGCCATCACTTGGGCTACAGCGTAATTCAGCCCTTACCTATATGGCAGGCCATTGAAAGTCGTCAGCGGCCATCAGGCGTTGTGTTGGCTAGCTAACTTAAAGGACCCTTCATGACGACTGGCGAGGTGGAGCCTCAGACTGCAAGAATATGACGTCACGGCAATCTACAAGTCCGGACGAAACCACTCTGACGCCGACTGCCTATCACGTGCCCCCATCGACCCACGCCGCAGACCGACAAGGACGACGACGCCTTCCTCGGAATAATAAGCGCGGAAGACTTCACTAAACAGCAACGAGCAGACACGGAACTAAAAGGCCTCGTCGAGTATTTGGAAGGGAACACCGACGTAGTCTCTAGGGCATTTAAGCGTGGATTGTCTTCGTTCACGTTGCAAAACAACCTGCTCGGAAAGAAGGACTTCTCCCCAGTCCGCGACAGCTACCTTCTTGTTGTTTCGTCAGCGCTGCGTCCAGAAGTACCACACGCCCTACATGACGATCCAACCGCTGGCCACCTCGGACTCTCCCGAATGCTGTCGAGGGTACAGGAAAGGTATTACTGGCCGCGTCAGACCACCGACGTCGCCCGTTACGTAAAGGCATGCCAAGACTGTCAGCCACGCAAGACACCACCGACAAGGCCAGCAGAATTACTACAGCCGATCAAACCTCCTTGCCCACCATTTCAGAAGATCTGGATGGATTTGTTGGGGCCATTTCCGGCGTCAACATCCGGAAATAAGTGGATCGTCGTGGGGACAGACTATCTCGCCCCGCTTCACTGAAACTAAAACTCTATTGAAAGGCAGCGCAGCCGAAGTGGCGAAATTTTTCGTCGAGAACATCCTGCTGTGACATGGTGCCCCAGAAGTCCTCATCACCGACAAAGGAACGGCCTTTAGAGCAGAGCTCACCCAAGCCATTCGGCAATAGAGCCAGACAAGCCACAGGAGGACAACTGCCTAGCACCCGCTGACGAATGGTCTCACGGAGCGTCTGAACAAGACCCTCGCCGACATGCTAGCAATGTATACGTCGACGACGAACACGTGACATGGGATGGCGTCCTGCTGTACATAACCTTTGCTTACAACGCGGTGGTGCAAAAAACAACACAGATCATGCCGTTCAAGCTGGTTTACAGCAGGAATCCGACGACTACTCTCGACGCCATGCTGCCGCACGTTTGCGACGAAGAGAATTTTGACGTCGCCACCTATCTCCAGCGCACCGAGGAAGCCCGACAGCTCGCCCGCCTGCGAGTCAAGAACCAGCAGAGGACCGAGAGCCGACAATACAACCTTCGACGACGCTACGTCAAGTACCAGCCCGGCGACCGCGTTTGGGTTTGGAGCCCTATACGCCGACGATGACTGAGCGAGAAGCTTTTACGCCGCTATTTCGGACCATACAAGAAAATCCGACGCATTGGTGCGATCGACTGTGAGGTCGTGCCAGAGGGCATTTCGCTATCACAGTGGCGCCGCTCACGACCTGAAGTAGTTCATGTTGCGCGACTGAAGCCGTACCACCAGCGCTAATGAACTTTGCGAACGTCGCTAGCTCAACTTAGGAATTCTTTTTCTTTGGACTGTAATTTTAGACTTTGTTTCTTTGTAGTTTTGTTGGTTTCCTTAACAAGTGTCGTTTTTTTTCACCTCCTGTTATGTTTGTAGCATCGGGACGATGCCTTTTGTGAGGGTGGAATTGACACGTGAACTCGTTTATCTTTTACGGGTGCAGCGCTTTTACCGTCTAAGAAATGTTATCGCTCAGCGCAGGATGCGTGTACATGTATCGGAAGTTTCTAGAGTGTTATTGATGCTTCCATCCGCTGTCTGTTGTCGCAGAACGTTGTGTAATCTGATTGCATGTATGCGCGGCGCGAATGGCGTAGAACTTTGTGGAAGGCAGGCGGGTCTCAGCGATTACTCTGGAACATTCGTCAACTGATCTATAAAAGCCGACGCGTTGACTTGCTGATGAGGTTTTCGACGATCGCCAACTGTGTTCGTTGTTTTCGTTAAGCATTGAGTGTAGCCTGTTTTGCTGGGCACAGTTTCGCCCAATAAAGTTAGTTTCGCCATTCACAGTTTTCTTACTGTGTCCTCAACCGTCACTACCGCGTGACAATATGCAGCAAAACCTTCATCTTAATATTTCAGTACTTTTCGTTCTAATGTACATGTCCGTGCTGATCAATATGTTGCAGAAAACTCAGTGCCCTTCCACTCTGTGAAGAAGGATGACCAGTGAATTTGTGCATGTGTGCAGTGAGCTGCACCTCCGCCGCGCGTCGGCCCGGCATTGCGCAATCTACGGGATCGGCCCACGTATGGGGAGTGCTTAGCACCTGCTTCACCTATGCTGCGGGTTGGCCAGGCATTCCACTAGCTTCGGGATCGGCCCACGTATGGGAAGTTGTTTTTTCCTTACAACGATAACGCAAAAATTTTCTTGGACGGTTGAATATAGCATCGCTGTAAAAAGTGAAAATGAACCCAATGATTTCCCCCAGGCCACTGTTTTTATTGCTGATGATGTCACAAAACCATGCCTTTTGGCACCAACTCTCCGATATCTAACAAGGAGCGTGCACAATGTTCTCGACCTTATGTGATCTACTGTAGCGCTGAGGTGCTTCCTGTGTACGTGTGTACGTTTGTGCACACTCACGAACACACACAGACATACGACACATGCTCGCCCGCATCCACATTTACACGTACTTATGGATGCATACATGCACAAAAATGTACCCACACACGCTTGTACGTTCGCGCACACACACACACAAACACGCGCACAGAGATTCGACACATGCTCACCCGCATTCACATTTACACGTTCCCACGCATGCAAACACACGCAAATGTGCGCACGCACGCACGTTCGCACACACTCACACAAAGGAACACACACAGAGATACGACACATGCTCGCCCGCTTTCATATTTACGCGTGCTCACGCATGCACACACGCACAACAATGTACGCACGTACGCACGCACGTTCGCGCATACTGACACAAACTCGCACACACACACACACAGATACGACACATGCTAGCCTGCATTCACATTTACACGTGCCCACGCATGCACACACGCACAAAAATGTGCGCACGCACGCACGCGCGTTCGCGCACACTCACACAACCGCAAACACAGAGATACGGCACATGCTCGCCCGTACTACATTTACACGTGCCCACGCATGTACACACGCACACTAATGTACGCATGAATGCGCACGTGCACGCATGTTCGCGCACACAGAGATACGACACATGCTCGCCCGCGTTCATAATTACACGCGCCCACGCCTGCAAACAGGCACAAAAATGAACACATGCACGCACACGGAACTCCTCGCCCACACAAACACACGTATGCTCGCACATGCATACACGTACTTGTGCGCACGCATATTCAAATACTGAGACAGAAACACACACGCACACGTAAATACAAGTACACATGCACGTACGCACAAGGTGCGTGCGCCTATATACACTCCCTCTCCTTCCCCGTTGTCTGACAAAAACATGCGCGTGTAGACACACTGAATGACACTCGCTGTGCAATTACCGTTCAAAGCTCCAGCTGTAATAAATCGCTTTAGAGTTTAAATTTCGCGCTTTTTCAAGTCAATGTACCCTCTGCTGAGAGGGGCAAGGCCATTTGCTTCTGTCGTGTGACACAACTGTCCATCCCCAACCAAAACAGTGCTTAACGCAACACCAATGTTCCGACTAAATGTCATAAGTACATAAGCTGTTACGAACGACTACCCATTTCTCGCAGACAGTTCAAACATGCTGATACTCGGCTATTATATAGACATAAAATTGTTTAAAATTTTGCCCATTCAGTTACGCATGCGCGCTGCCGTGAAGTTCCACACGGTGGTGAAGGTGCAATGTCCTGGATTCCTGATTATGTCGATGCTGCAAGGCACGAGGGTATTTTTTTTAACATAACATAAAGACATGCGCATGCTTGATGTTATGTTGTCCAAGGAATAAAATGCGATAATAAGAGCGATGACTTAACAAATAAGTAACCCATTCTTACGTTTTATTAAAAATGGAAAACATAATATTTGAAGAGCCCTCCTGAAAAAAACCATAGCTGAAACCAAATCCTGAGTTTTGTGTTCCGGCCATTTGGGGAAATACTTTCGAACACAGTTCTACGTGGTGTTAAAAAAAAAATCTATCACGTAGCATGGCATCGAACCGCTGCCAGCATGACGCGGAATGAAAGGTGCGAGCGATTAAACGACTGGGCCACTGCTTCCCACGTCTCCGTGAGTGATACGCTTGGGTTTTTATATACCACGTAAACTTGCATTAGAGTGTTTCAGAAATGGCTTTTTGGAAAAAGTTTTACGCCGTGTGTAGAGAGCAGAGATGGGCATCAATCGAAAGTTGAGTCTGCGGAATACATACGCTGCAGCAACTATTGCGATAGACGCCGTAGTTTTATCACAGCTACCGCTTTTGTCTCGAAAATCGAGTACACCCGCCGTGGTTGCTCAGTGGCTATGGTGTTGGGCTGCTGAGCACGCGGTTGCGGGACCGAATCCCGGCCACGGCGGCCGCATTTTGGCGGGGGCGAAATGCGGAAGCACTCGTGCACTTAGATTTAGGCGCACGTTAAAGAAACCCCAGGTGGTCAAAATTCCCAGAGTCCTCCACTACGCCGTGTCTCATTATCAGAAAGTGGTTTTGGCCCGTAAAACCCCATAATTTGTTTTAAATCGAGTACAAATTTTTGTCGTTTCCATAGGCTTCCATTGCTGAATCTTTAACTACTATGGGAACAAAATTCTTGCTTGCCCGAGCGGGATCACTGCACTTAACTCGTGTAGGTTGTCTTCGACAGCATGTCTGTCACCTTCATTTTTTCAGTAATCGACCGGCAGCTTTAGTTATTCGCAAAAAACCTGTTCGTTGCATCGAAAACGCGCTAGCTCCATGCCGCGGCCGCTTGGGGCGCTCTTTGGTACATCTCCAGAAAAGCTGAATATGTTCAGCGTTTATTGGAGAGAGGTCTAAGCGTCCCCCATGCAACATCGAGTCCTCTAGGCAAGGCTGAAGCTCGTTATCTGCAATTTCTAATTATGCGTACGGTAGAAACTTGTCGACACCCTTAGCGCATTTTCACGCAACATGTGAAGCATCTACTGTGCCAGGCCCTCAGGGAAAGGTACAAAAGCAACATTCAAGATGTTGTGCAGGAAATAACACATTAGTGCCTAGCTTTAAGTTATACGAAGCGGATAACACTTATCCTGATTGGATGCTGACATCACCAAAAATTGAAATATCGTTTGATGGAATAATACCTAAGAGAGGTTTGATAGCCGCCCCTGTGATAGCCGCGCAATAACGGGCACTACACCTGACTTTAACCCTATATTGTCACCATACCCACGTGTATAGAGACGGATCGTGCCGTAATATTTCATCTGCGTCAGCATTCGTCATACCATATTTGTCATTACAGCAAACAATCCCGAATGGCACCTTGCAGAGTCACTAAACCTTTTGCTATACTATCGGCGTTGCGATTCGTAGCATCATAGATAATGTACCAAACTGTGTATTTTTTATTGCTTCTCAAGCCGCACTCACCGCACTGAAAAGCATAGGCAATAATTAAGTTCCTAAATACATATTTACTGTATGAAACGCTGAAAGAGCTCGCACAATGCAATTGCGATGAATCACGTCATAGCGTGTCATTGGATACCAAGGTCACTTCAATATTCCTAGAAACACTGCCGCGGATGCAGCTGCGAATTGGGCGTACAATAACGAGGGTAGAATAAACCTTCCACTTTCACGTTGTCAAGTCCGCCTCCTCCTGAGTAAGTTATCCGGTCGTCTGGGAAAGACACTTGGTGTAATCAACAGTTCAAAACGTCCAAACTATCGTCTATGCACCCATGTATCAAACTGTCAATTCCACCAAAGCTGAGATAAAAAAAAATCACATTAATGCAACGCCTGCGATTTGCCACACCATACACGCTGCCCTTTTGGTACAGGATTAAATGTCACCCTAGTCCGCAGTGCTCGTGTCGCCAACCAGACGAACATGTGCACGACCTCCTTTTCGAGGGTCCAACGAACGAAACTTCAAGACGAAATTTCAAGGCAAATATAATTCTATTAGATGGATGACTATTCACTCTAAACAAAAAAAAAAACACTTGGCGTATATCCAACAGCGTAACTTCAGGAAAGAAAAAAGCTTGTCGCTTTCAAAATTTATTTGGCAAACACCAGTGTCCGATAACTATATTAAATTTTAGTGCCCACGGAAATGTACATGTACGATGTAAGTCTATGCTTGTACGTATGACAATGGTTTATTTAGTATGTTATGGATGGGTATACTTATGATCTGTGCACTCTTTTAAGGAAATTAACTTCTTTATTTGTTCTCAAAAATACACAGCGCATGTGTTTACATATGCAACTGCACACATGTTCACCTTCTGTGCGTGACTCGTGTACAGAATGAAACTCCTTTGTGATATTGCTGGCTGACTGTTCTTCTGATACTGTTGCACGGCATTTTAATACAAATTTCGCTACTTTTTTGCAAAGCGACGAGGAGTAGATGGTGCCTCCTAAACGCGCCGGCTAATCCTACTATGTCGGGCGTTTAAAAAAAGGTAATTGCGAACAATATCGCCTATGTGAGCTTGATCTGTCCAGATTGCACTAGTACATCCTATTGCAGATCCATAGTGGATTGAGCTAGAAGAGCCCTTATATCAACATCCCAGGGGACTCTTGCTTGTGGCTAGTCTACTGCTTCCCTCCGGCCACCACCCAAGCGGCACCCACCACGTACGAGCTCTCCTCGGAGCAGAGGAACACGACGACTTCTGCAATTTCTCGGGTCGTGGCTGGTCGACCGAGGGGGATGCTTGCACACAGGGTGTTGCGCAATTGGACGTCCATACTGAGCACGGGCGGCGAATCCGTCAGTCCAGGCATCACGCAATTGCAACGGATACCCCGCGAAGCTAGCTCCGCCGCCATACAGCGCGTGAAAGACACGATCGCGGCTTTGCAGGCAGCGTATACCGACATGCGCGGCATGGCATCGTTAGCGGCACGGCTCGACACGTTGACAATCGCTCCATCGGTGACCCCGGCTTGTAGCATGGCACGCGCGGCAGCTCGGCTGACCAGGAACGGGCCCTGCGACAATATCATGGTGATCATTATCTTCATGTATTTAGGTCCAATGCAGGACGATCGACTAGTCCACAGATCTGCAATTCTTTTCGACGACATTTGCCTCAATCATGTCACTCGATCTAATGATTCTGCTGCTCGAGACATCGGTTCCCTTGCTGTGGCATCCATTGACTCCGACAAACCACCGGTTATATGTTCTACGTATTACACCACATACACGAAGCACAAATTGATGCTCTTAGTATCAACTTGAACGCCTATTGCTCCATCTAACGCACTTCACGCACCTCCGCGCAGGGTAAAAAACCGGAAGCATTCAGCTCATTAATATCTCTGCCTAACGTCTTTCCCCTGCTCAAGCCTGCACACACATGCACACACACACACACAAACACACACACACACCATCACACACGCACACACACACACACACACACACACACACACACACACACACACACGTACTCGCATGCGATCCCTGTTTTATTACGTTACCTCTATATTGCGTCATGTGCCACCTGTTACTTTTTTGCCATTATTCATTGACTGGTTCGCAGTTTTACTTTCAACTTTCTGATTTAGCCTCCTTATTGCTGACAGTTTGTTTATTGGTAAAATACAGTCAATATATAGTCTTGTATTCAAGCATATCGTTGTAAGCTTATGTTGTTGACTTGAACTTGTCTCCCTAATCCACCCGACATACTGTGCTCGCGCAGGTGTTGTTCTTCTATGGCATCAGTCATTAGTTCTAAATAAACATGCTCGTTTACTACTCCAGCGTCACCAATGATGCGACCATGGAGCTTTTCCTCTTCAGGTCACCCATCATTTGTGGTCCAGGGCATTCATAATAATTTTGTGGTTTGATTCCGGACCACACAAGTCCAGAGCGAGAATTTAATAACACAATTTATGGCTACATCACAGCGCAGATTTTAAGTACGGCGCAAAGGCACAACCCCAGGAGGAAATAAAGGGCCTGCACTACGCAATCGAGCCGACAGCAGAGTTCCACATTATGGCATCGACAAGAATTAATTACTGGGGAGTTGGGCCGCACAGCACCTACTGATCTGACCACCTTGGTGGCTCAGTGGCTATAGCGTTCTGCTGAAGAGGTCGAGGTCGCAGCCCCCTTTCGGTGGGAGCAACATGCACAAACGCTTGTTAGAATACTGACTCCTGTACTGAATGGACAGAATCACTCATTGTTTTAGTGGTGCATTTGGACGTTGAACCCTATAAATATAGAAAAATAAATCCCCTCCGGGTTTTCTGGGCTCACACCAGTCATGCAGTTTTAATGGCTATGACCAAGTGTATGCCAGTTGTGTGATCTAGTCAGTGGTTCGTATTGTTAATCTGCCAAAATTTCAGCAAACGGGAGTTTTCAGATCCCATCTTCATATCAATCGGGCTACCGTGAAGGGGAATCACATCCGTTACTTTAGCTCAGCAGCAGAATGCCAAAGTCACCAAACAATCGTGGTTACTCCTTGAGCGAGTCGCGAGCTTGGAGGCTCACCTTGAAATTCACCCGAACCGTGCTGTCGAAGCTGTCTTCGCTCAGCTCGACAGCCATCGGTCTCTCTAAGTCCACATATCCGACGCAGTTGACCACAATATTGGCTGTCACTGGGCTGAACGTCTTCACGGCATCAAATAGGCGCTCTATCGACGCTGCGTCCCCAACGTCCACTTGCATGGCGCGGTGATCGATGCAACCTGTCGTTGCAAGAAACGAGGTACACAAGTCGCGCATAGCCCAGGCGCATTGCGTATGCTAACATGCGCATATATTTCCCGCAATACATTTTTCAGAAGAAACATGCGAGCCTATCATTTCTATTTAGGTTTTTCATGAACCAAGCCATTGTCACGATAGAAATCAGAGGTGGTTTGCACGAACATTTATTAACGCAAACAATACCGAATTTAAGAGGGTGTTCTTAAATGTTCCCTAGACAACTCCTTGTCTTCCCTTCTGCTGGGGACACGCAAAGAAGAAGTTGCAGAACTTGAAGGAAATCTACAGACAATTAGAACCAAACCATTCATTTCAACATGGCCTGCCAAGGTGGGGTGCGCGAAGCTTGGCTGTATCAATTGTATACCAAACAGACGCTTTCGCAACAGCGCGTGTTTCGCGATCGAACAAGCCCTTTGAACGATCTGACTGAGGACGAGCTGCGCAGGCGATACCGCTTCGGGCGTGACGGTATCATACGTATCACAGAAGAGCTGCGTAAGGACTTGGAGCCCCGGATCCGTCGAAGCATGGCCGTGCCACCACTGCTTCAAGTCGACGTGGCCCTCTTGTTTTTTGCAACTAGAAAATTATTAATCACAGCAGATGATGATATCGGCGTTCATGAGTCCACAGCTTCGAGAATTGCGCGTCGCGTAGCCAATGCCGTGACGAGGCGTGCAAAAAGATTCATGTGGTAAGCTAAGCATTGCTTGAATGATACCAGAATGTGAGCACACCGTCATTGCGCCAGTATCCTTGAAAACCTGTTCTTACATGCATGCCAGCAAATAAATTCTGAACGCGGCCTCTTATTTGTGACGGATGCGAAAAAGGTATCGTCCACGAGCGCAATGATGAAACGAGCACTTGCGTGACTTAACGCAGTATGCGTTCGTTCTCTGTGGCCAACGAAGCGTAGTATCTGCTGTGTCTACCACAAAGTGTGCTTGCCTGGCATTTGTGTGTATTTAGACTTGCTGCACTGTCTAGTATAAATAGTATTTGCGCTTGGCATTGTGAAGTAATGCAGTGCTAGGTGCCGCAGTATTGCATGCATATGCGTCCTGTGCTACACGTGTTCATTAATTCAGCCGTGGCGGTGACACTAGTGCGCAATATTCACTTGCGCGGGTAACATGCGGTAATTACGCTGTCCATGTGACGCTTTGGCCTCTGCAAGCGCTGCTGTGATAGCCTTGCTAATGAATGCGTGCTGTGGCGTTGTTGCGGTTGCTGTTAAAGAAGAAAGCAAGAATTGGGCTTCCTGAAACAGCACTGTGGGTTTTAAGATAACGCGTTGTGGAGAGTTGAGGAATAATTTTCTTTATGTTGAGGTTCTTAACGCGTACCGAAAGCACGTTGCACAACCGTTTTGAATTACGCTCTCATCGGAATGTGGCAGCTGTGGCATGAGTTTGTGTTTTGCAGTATAACGCCATAGTTAATGATCAACCGTGACGAATGCGTTGTTTAACGGAAAGAACAATGAAAAAAAGACGAAGAGCACCGTTGTTTACGTGCCATCACAAACGCAGCTTTTCTTACCTTCTTAGTACCCACAAATACCATCACACACCATTCATACATTGTGCCTTCTGTCTGCCCAGCTGAGCCAAAGAAGATGAAGTGGCTACCATTCAAGAGGAGTTTGAGCAACTGGCTCGATTGCCGGGAGTCGTAGGAACAATCGATGGCACACACGTTCGTATTGAAGCACCTAGTGATCACGAGTATGTGTACGTCAATAGGCACTTCTATCATTCCAAAAACGTGCATATAGTCGTGGAAGCTAGATGCAACATACTTGACGTGGTCGCCAAGTGGCCAGGCAGTGTCCACGATTCCCGGATGGTCTCGGAAAGTGGGTTATTTCGCCACTTCACAGAGAAAAAAATCAGCACTTTGCTTCTTGGGGACAGTAGATACCCCGCCAAACCATAGGTAATGACACCGTTCCACACTCCAGACACGTTAGCAAAGGAGCAGTTCAATGGCGCGCATGGCACAAGGGCAGTGGTGGAAAGGTGCGTTCTGTGTACGTCAGTATGCCTACTCATTTGCAGCTTGTTTTACATTGGTAGTTCGATGATATCGGCGCGATTAAATATAAGCAATTTTAAATTTGTTATAACCAATTAAATATAACACACCATGTAGCGAAGAAGGTTTAATTGAATAATGGAACATTCGCCAGAAATAGCGGCAGCCTCGTGAATTAAACTCGCAGTTTACGAGGTAGCGTTTGGCAGAACAGTAACAGTCGTTATTTATGTTACATCAGGGACATACGCGATAATGAAATTTAAAATTGCACGTTTATTTCCCACATCATCTGCTATGCTATAATACGGGTGGCAATCTTCAAATATATATTACGAATACCTCCCTTTTCATTCTTTCCATTCTTTACTGCATACTGCAAACAGTGAGGTTTCCTACTCGGGAGTGCTTAGACGTGTTTGTAACCTTCAACATTTTATGAAAGAATCTGCATGGCTGTGCATGTTTCCTTCTTTTTTGTATATTCAAAAGGCAGCGTTGTTTTCTAAGGATATCTTTTAGCTTCTAAGGACTAATTCTTGAATTTTACTTCCTTTAGAACAATAGGCTAGCTAAAGCGGCGATTACACTGTCGGAATGGGCAACTGAGGATGGCTCCACGTCACTGTCGCTCCATCATCACCGTGTGATGTATGCTACGTAACGTCGCGAAACAATACATCTATATTCAAGAACCCAATGGTGTCCTGTGGCCTCAATTTCAAGTAGATCCTTGTGTCATGGATGATGATGATGGCATCGTGCTACGTGGTTGGGTCGTGCAGCAACATTTTAAGTAATGTATGTATAGTTCATGTTCAACTTTGCTTTAATAACTCTCCAATTGATATTATTCCTGACTCATCGTGTGCTGTCGTTATGCGCGGTAGCTTACACTTGACAGCAACGATAATGCAAAAGTAAGAAAAACAACACTGGTACTTGCAGTATACTGAAATATAAGTAGGAATACACGAATACGTTTATAAAATCAGTTGCTAGTACAATAGACATGATTAAGGGATATCAATGACATCATGATTCATATCAGCACGCACTGCCGTGCCGGAGCAATTCATCGGAATAAAGTGAAATGCATCTTTCGCAATGCATGATACATAACAAATCGCATTGGTTTAGCGCTTGCTGGCCGAAAAGCAGGTGTTCGCATAGAAATGCATTGCGGCGGCCATGTTATCTTGAATTTATATTACTACCCAAGCTAACCAAACATAGTTAAGATTGCACTGTCCTGTGTATACTGATTCGCCAAAATAAAACATTAATACTTTTATTTACTGGTTACACTTTACATTTGTAACTGGCGCCCTAGCAGATGAGTTATAAATGACGTCATTGAATATGTACCAATAAACGTGCGAGGTGATTCAGCGTTTATAAGCCTATATATACGCTTCTACTAGACTGCTATTATTGTATGTGCAATGCCACTTACTAATCAGCAGGCATCCTTTCTTCTTTTATGCCCATCTCGATCTTTTGTTTTTGATATATATTTTGGAATTTCCGATTCAGCCTTAAGGTTTAGTTTTTCGCATTTCAAGACCTTCTTTGTAATATTTACTTAGCGTCATGCTTGCCTCCCTGTGTTCTCCAACTTCATCTTTCGTGAGCGCTATCAAGTTAATGACAGCTTCTGTTGCTTCTGTTGTTTTCTTGAGAGCCTCCTGACGTGCTCGGAGCTGCTCAGCTTACGCCTGAACATTTTTCTCATTTAGAGCGAGCGCTAGCTCAAACCCCAGCACGCCGGTCTTCCGTGCTGCGGTTTCCTCTTCCTCTCATCACTGGTCGCTGTCGCCCTGGTTGTGATGGTTGGTGCATCATTGGGTTGGTTATTTCTTTGTTTCGTAGCTCCTGCTGTCCCTGCCGCTCTCCTTGGGGCGGTCTTCGCCGAAGAACCTGTCGTTCCACCGGCTCCTGTAGCTCTTCTGAGTGCTGCTGTGACTGGTGATGTGAGCCTTGCTCACTGTGATTAAAATCTTCCTGGGATGACTATGATTGGGGCACTTCAAGGATGTCGTGCCACTGCTGCGGAAAGGAGTGCCTTGGTGGCGACAATTCTTCTGTCTTTTGCAAGGGACTGAAATATGGGGAGAAGGTCAGCGGTGGTGAAGCTGCCGATTGTTCTTCGTCGTCCCAACTTTAGATTTCTGTGCCTTCAGAGCTTGCGGTTGAACAGTCCGGCATGCCACTTGACCGGTGTTCCTCGCCATCACTGCTGTTATCGTAAACAGAAGTGCGGAAGAATGCACTGAAGTGAGAACTGGAGGTAAAAAACCGACGAACAGAAATATTGCTTATCTAAGCGATAAGGTGGCTGCGAAGTCATTGTCCTTGTCTATTTAATGAAGCAGACTAAATTTATTTCGTGGATTGCGTTCGCATGTTACCTTGTCTGAGCGACATATTTTTAACATCTGTTCGAATAAATGCGTTGAATCCTCAAAAGTACTCCGCGTTTGTTATTATTCGAGAAAAGTGATCAGCTTGTTCTTCTAAACCTAGAGCACGGGCTGCTGTTTCAGCGGCGAACACGAAAAGGCACCCCACAGTTTGGTCAGTGTTTGTATGCTGTTTTGTGCGCTAACGCTGTGTTTATTGCTTGCAGGTTGTACAGATGTTCATGCTTTCTTTAGCTTCCTGTTTATGTGCAGTGTGTATTCTGTCACAATAAACAAGGTTGACACTTTCCAGAGTTGGTACACATACTTAGCGAAAAACAGCAAAAATTACAAGCACAGTAAAGAAAACACACACGCCAAAGAGAAAGCACCCGTGTGCCTTGCAATTGGTTCATGTTAAAGAGCCCCAGCTGGCCAAAATTTAATCGGAGGGCCCTACTACGACGTGCCTCATAACGATTCATGGTTACGGCCCATACAACGTCATATCGCACTATATTGAGACTTTAACAATTTTGAAAAAAAAAAAGTTTGTGACAGATACCACAATGGAATTAATTGAGCTGGATTGCTCAGATTCGGACATAAGATGCACAAAAAGACGCACCTATTTCGTTGTTTTCATGAGGATTATATTAAGACAACGTCTACAATTCTGGAAGATTAGGCTTACTGCCATGACAATACGGTTTTTTTACCAACTTGTCCTGCATTACATTTAAGCGCTGTTTTCCTTTTTTGCTTCCCAGAACGACATAAAGCTAATATCATGCATAGTTAGCTCAAACATTGCTATTTGTCAGCCCTTGCGCCACATAACGTAGCGCAGGGCAATAGTCTCCAAAAACCATACTAGACACGTATGTAGTACGCAGACAACTAATTTGGGCACACTGTACTGCAGGAAGAATGCAAGTTATGCTTTTTCTATAAATTGAAATTGGGCAGCCTCTACCTACCTGTCTGCTGATGGCGCTTCCATGCAAATGACCCCATCTTCTAGGCCTTCTGCACGAGGTTCGGCCACTGTCTCTTCATCTCCAAGGTTGAGTGAGGCACCCGTTTGTGCCTTGCGTTTGGATTCTCAGTTATCTTTTCCTGCGCCTGTTTCCTCATTCTATTTGTGATAGTGCTACTGGACCTATTAAACATCAACTTGCGGTGATCGCCAACTAAACCAACCAACTCTAGTTTCTCATCCCCCGACCAGTTCGCTGCTTTGGTGCCCTTCCGGACGGCTGCATTGGCCGGTGCATCAGAAGGAGCTCTCGATGGTCCAGGAGGCAGGTCCGTAACGCTCCTATTACTAAGCGGTCCCTTTAACGGTCCAACTTACACACTAGTAACCTCCACTCAACGTGCAGGGTTAACCTCTGACACACACGCAGCGCGAAATGTTGGTACAGCTTCCGCACCTTTAATTGTGTTGGCTTGCGTTGGATAACTTGGCTTGGGCGCTAAACGAGGCGGCAAACTGAAACGCCAAGAGCTGCAGCTGCTACGCGTTGACAGTGGCGTTTCTACCTGTGTCGTGTATTCTTTTTCTTCCCAGGTATTCGCCACTTTCACCGCTCTCTAATATATATTGTTGTGCCCTTACTCCTGCCAGAACGCAGGAGCACGGGCTTCTTCTGAGCTCTTTGCGGATATATCCTTTGCAGTATTTCAAAGGTGCAGTTCGGGAACATACCATTCCTAGCACATAGTCTCGTGTTTCGTTCCTCAGAACAGAAATGCACAGTGGGATCGCAAAAATGAAATCTTCGTTTTATTAAAAGTTTCTCTACGCTCTTATTTTATGCTACTGCGTATATGCAATGAAACACTGGGTGTTGTATAGAACAAAAGATTAAGCAGCATACTAGCACGCATATGTAGCACCAACAAATGACATAGATGAAACGAATGCAAGTGTCACAGCGCGACGCACTAAGTGTTACGGCTCACCGGTATTGACAGCTGTCTAGTGCAAAGCACTGATCCGTGCGCTGACAGTCTATTGTGTCACACGCATCTCGCCTCACGCGACGGCGCCGAAGGACCAATTGGCCGTAAAGAGCAACACATGGGTAAAAAGCACGGCTGACAACATGGCCACACCATAATATTGTGAGGTACACCATGAGTAACTTGTGAAATAAACAACACGGGATCATGTGCACCTTGCGCAAGGGCATGCAGCCGTGCTTTTTGCTTGGATCGGCGCTCGAAGCTTAGGCATGCGATGAATCAGCCACATGGGCTTATCAGAAAACAAGTTGATAACTTGAGGCATGTCCAATATGCAGAAGTGCAATCATCCAAAACACGGACGGTGCGAATTATTATTTGGTGGGGAACGTGCGCTTTACTAACAAACGAATTCTAAGTGTGAGACTGCAAAACGTGCCCGAGGTCGATTGGCGCTCAGAACATTTTCTAGGAAACCCAACCTCCGACACTTCACTGTACTTGGAACACGTACATGTATCTCGTTGAGTATTCTTGTATTAAATAGTTTGCACTTACTATATCTACCCCAATATTGTCATACGGCTGGGCTGAATGCTGTGCGTAGCCAAAAATTACCGATGCAGCGCGGCATCACTAGTAACCTATTCGTCGTCAACGGCACTCATTGCAACTTGCGTCTGTACCCCCTGAATACTTATTTGCGATTTCGCTTGCCACTCGGACGCCCCCATCACGAAATACTTATGTTGTGCGGCCTGTGCTTCAGCGTCACGTTTAATAACGCTTATTCCCTCCTCAATAGAAACGTCAACACAGTCGCATGCTATTCTTACAGATGTGACAAAACTGTCGAGCATCTTCTGTGCCAGTGTCATCCTTCAACTGCCAGCAATATGACCTACGCACGAGCCTCCGCCGCTTAGAAGATAAGCCTTTCTCGCAAGGAATGATCCCGGAACATTTGTCAAAGAAATAAACGCTCTAGTGCACTTCTTGATGGCATTGGACTATGTGACTGCCTGTGACTGCATCAGTTAACGTTGCTATGTGGCAGTGCGCAAGCTGACTTTCTTTCTCTCTCCCTCAACCTCATCTCTTTCCTACTTCCCTTACCAGATGTATAGGACAGCAAAACGTGCAGGAGCATGGTTAACTCCACTTTCCTTCCGTCCGTATCTTTTACTGTCAGATCAACACTGACTATCTCTCAAATTCAGGCTTTGTTTCTCTCCTCGAGAGTGCCAACGGCGGTATTCTCGGAACCCCGTGATTGCGTAAAGGAACGTTCACACTACAGGGCGTAAAACGCACGTGGCGGGCTGAAAGCGATAGAAATGGCACAACGAATACGGCTGAGCGGCACCTTCTTCCAGCCACGGAGCTAATGGGTTTCGGAACTATTTTTCATGGCTTGCCGCTCGCTACCCATCGGGGGCATAGAGGAAGAACAAAGGAGAGAGCGTTACGTCGCGCCGCCAGCCTTGGCAAGGGAACGCTTTTTGAAGCCAGGCCCTTTGCTCAGTCGTGATCCAACACGTGACCTCTTCCGCCGAGATCAGTGATTATGAATCGAAATTTTTTGAGACGTTTGGTTCCGAATAGCTATGCCAGTAGTTTTTATTCCGTGCACGCTTGTTCGGCTGTCCTGCCGCGGTTCTGCCTGCAGAGCGCGAACACTAAAACGAATCGCGCACTTTGATGTGCAATCACGTATTGGGCCGACAGGCTTGGCTTCAATCGCGTTGCGCCATGCTTCCTCCATTTCCTTTCGTCCGTGGATCGGGGGGATCAATGAGGGGTAGCCGATTCAATCCCGTCGGCGAACATGCAAGAAAATAGAGCCCCCTTTTTCACAATCGTTGAGCACATCTGATCATATTTCAGATGATTTTCAGCTTACAGTGGATTTCAGCTGATAATAGACAGTTTTAGAATAGCGTTTGTCGCCTTATGCACGTTAAACGTAATCACCTTTGCGGGACTTACGGTGCGCTTCCTTTCAAGACATTTAGGTTACCGTACGGGAACGCAAACTTAAGGAAGACGTTATAAAAAAGGGCGCCGTCTGGTGGCTCGTCCCAAGTGTATCCAAGCCAAGACGATCCACTAGCAACCATCCTGCTGTTGCTATGCGGACGCGTCTTGTTGGCGCCAGAATGCCAGAACGCTCTCAGAAAATGGACGCGCTTTGCTATCATAACTAACCTTTCAGGTGAGTTTAGAGAACGCGAAAGTTCACTACAACAGTTACTGGCGACCAACGCGAGTCGGAGCGTAGCCATCACGAGAATTCACTCTGAAGCGGGAGCCATGTTTGAAAACGCTATTTCTTAGCGTCCGTAAACATACGAAACATACATACATGGACATACGTCCATGTCTTGCGTTTCGGGCGGATCGTTGGTGGGTCCGCTCATGAGGGGCTCGAAGATCGGTGGGTTCGAGTAGCGGAGGTGCATCTCAGGCCGCGTGGAAGTCATCGACGCTGCCCGTCGCCCTCGAGCGCCGTGCTCGGGCTAGGCCTCGTGTGCTTACAGGATTCGCTTCCAGCATGGCTGCCATGGTTGCGCAGGACGCTAAGCTTGGATACAGCCAGCCAGCTCATCTGGCAATATGGATCCAGCAGGACTACGATGGACGCAACCCGCTGCCTTCATAATCGTCCGCTAGCAGCCGCTTCACATGGGCACGACACCAGTTCCGGAATGGCAGGCTTACGTCCGTTGCCTTTTCAGGTCAGTTTCAGGTTAGTTTTCAGGTCAAGCAGCACCTGAAAGGTGCTGCTTGCGGTAAATCTAGTAATTATTACTTGTAGGTGGTGTCGTGCCCACGAGACCTGAATGATGCGTTGAAGCAGTTCTTGGCTCTTGCGTGTGAAATTTGCTATGCCTTGTCTGCAATAACACTGATGCTTTCGGGAGACGTTGAAACAAATCCTGGACCAATGACTAAGGCTAAAGAAGAATCTTTTGCTGCTGCACTAGAGGCTATTAAGAAATTAGAAGAAGCGCACTCACACTTGCTTTCTGAACTAGCTAGTGTCAAAGCCAGTAATACGGCAGTTGTAAACAAGTTTCAAAAGCTAGGAAACGAGCAGGTGACACTACTCGCTGACCTAAAAATTTCGACACAAAAACAGGAGGCCGCTGAAGGTGAAATGAAGCTGCTGAACACCAAGATCGACGCGCTAGTCGACACTCCCGCATCCGGAAGCTCGGCTGTTACAACAGCAGGTTCTCATATGCTTCGAGGGGTATCTGATCGACTGGTCACAATTTCTGCATGGTGCAATGACACTGAGAATAGAATGCGACGCTCAAACCTGCTCTTTTTTAACATAGCGGACGACGAAAAAGAGGACTCGGCTTCGTCTGAGCAGAAAATTGTTGATTTCTGTGCTGAAAAACGTCACTTAAGGCTATGAAGCACGCACGTCGATAGGGTGCATAGATTAGGCAAGCCCACCGATAACAAAAAGAAACCCATTATAGCGAAGTTGATCTTTTATAAGGATAAAGAACGCATCTTGTCAGCTCCGCGAAAGCTAAAGTGCCGCGGTTTTCAATGCGAGAAGACTTCTCCCCAGCTACATGAGAAGCAAGAAGAAAACTGATCGAATTCGCGAAAGCGATAAAAAAGTATTTCCAGCTCAGCTTCAGCAGAAGGCGCTAGATGACGCAACGACGTGTAAGCCGGCGTCACTAGCACACTAGTGCAGCTGAGCAGATAGCTGAAACTTAGTACTAGAACACATGAGCGCGAGCAGGCACCACAACCTCGGATTATACCGTCACTATCAATATCATTTACTAATATTCGAAGCCTTGTGCGCAAGGTCGATCAAGTCTCTTCTTTCTTAGACGATACAGGTTCTGACATTAACACCTTCACGGAAGCATGGCTCCATTGTGACATTTCAGACAATGAAATAAGTCCCATACATACCGCGTATAATATTTACCGATGTGATCGCACTAGTAAACGAGGTGGAGGAGTACTTGTTGGCGTTAGAAAGACGGTAGCATCTTATATAATTGATTCCGACACTAACATAGAAATTGTCTCGGTTTCGTGCATGACTCGTTTTGAAAAAGTATTGTTAGGTTGCTGTTATCGCCCTCCTGACCCATGTGTGTTGTTTGTTAGCCTGCGAAACAGCATAACTTACGTCGTTAGGGCTTGTCCGGCTGAAAGAATTTTTCTCTTCGGTGACATTAACCTTCCCTCCATAAACTGGCGGCAGTTGTCATCGACCTGCCGCCTTTCGTCAGAATTCATTGCCATCACCTTGGATTTCAACCTGTCACAGATCATAAGTCAGCCTACTCGTGATTCCAGTATACTGGATCTAGTATTGACAAGGGTCCCTAATACTGTTGAAAAATTAAGATATTTATATGGTTTCCGTGACCATAAATAAATGCAAGCAAACCTCAAAGTCCCGTCCCGTTTTTTTGGTGCCACAACTAGGATAATTCGTGACTATAACAGAAGAAATTACGGTGTTATTAACGGTGAACTTGAAACATTTCTTGTTAATGTACTACTTCCTTGTTTCAGTAACTGAACAGTTCAAGATAACTGGAATTTGTTCAAAAACAAGTTAATAACACTGGTTAGTCAACATGTTCCATTAATTAAAATAACAAATGATAAGCGGAACCCTTGGTTCACTAAGTCACTTAACAAACTGAGAAATAAGAAGAAACGATTGTGCGCTGCCGCAAAACACGCGTCCACTCCAATATCTTGCAAAATATACACCGACTTCTTGAAAACCTACTGCTCTAGATACGCGCTGCCCGATATAAGCACTTTTCGCACGATTTGCCATCCCTGCTCACAACTAACACGAAAAAATTTTGGGAATCAGTGTGTCCGGAGCGACAGTACAGCAACATCATCTTGCATGATAACGACCACATTTCAATTCAATACTATGACTGTCCAAACGCGTTGAATTAATCTTTTTTCATCAGTATACATTATAGAAGACAATTGAAACGTGCCTCAGGTAGTTGATCTTCACTACCCTTTTTTACAGCCCATCGACAGTACTGTCGACGGCATCGCATCCATTACAAATACGCTGAAAGTGTCCACATCAGCAGGCGTTGACGACATAAGCTCAAAGATCAAACAAAACACCATGGGACGTATTCTGAAACGTTCGCCGCGGCGAACTTTTCGCACTGGCCACGCCTCCGCCGTAGCGGCGCGCGCTGAATGGCTGCTTTGACAAAACCGGAAATGCACTTGCGCCACCTGAATTTCCGGTTTTGTCAAAGCAGCCATTCAGAGCGCGCCGCTACGGCGGAGGCGTGGCCAGTGCGAAAAGTTCGCCGCGGCGAACGTTTCAGAATACGTCCCCATATCAGTCTCGAGTAAATATTTATCTCATGTATTCTGGCAATCGCTATCGACAGGAATGCTTCCCCAAGACTGGCTAATCGCGAAGGTCATTCCCATATTTCAATGTGGCCATAGAAATTCACCACTAAACTACAGACCCATTTCACTTACTTCCGTCTGCTGTAATATGCCAGAGCATATAATCACCTCCCATATTTACGACCATTTAGAGAATAATAACTTTTTCTTTGCGAACCAACATGGATTTACGAAGGGTTTACCGTGCGATACGCAACTATTCGAGTTCACGACTGAATTACATTTTAATCTGGACAAAAACCTGCAAACTCACAGCATGGTTTTCAGATTTTTCAAAAGCCTAGCTTTACTCGCGTAGCGCACTCTTGACTAATTTCTAAACAGTCTTGTTTGTTCTTAAATTCATTAACGCTATCTTGGATTCTGAATTTTCTTACCAATCGGCAGCAGTTCACAGTGGTTGACAATTTTTCCTCCCCACTCTCTCACGTTTCCTCTGGTGCGCCACAGGGCAGTGTCCTCGGTCCACTACTTTTCCTGATATACATTAACGACTTACCGAATAACATATCTTCTCATGTGCGGATGTTTGCAGACATTGTATAGTTTCCCAGAAATCGCTACTCCTGATGACCACGTAAAAATTCAAAATGATCTTGACCTTATTAGCAGTTGATGTAGCCCTTTGCTAATGTGGCTTAATCCAGAAAGATGTAATGTGTTTCACTCGTAAACATTTCCTTTCCAACTTTTCATACTATATTAATAACAATCCTCTATCCGTAGTTACTTCCTTCAAATACCTAGGCGTAACCCTGACATCGAACCTTTCCTGGACTACGCATATCAACAACGGCAGAAATGCCTCCAGATCCTTGGGATATTTGCGCCGGAACCTCCGTAAGACGCCGACAAATGTCCGAAAATTAGGATATCTTACATTTGTCCGCCCTAAACTTGAATTTGATTTTTTTATATGGTCCTCTCATTACATCTATATAACCGCTATGCTAGAATCAGTTCAGAATAGAGCCGCTCGATTCATCTCACAAAATTACAATTGCAACGAAAGTATAAGTCAAATTAAAAAAAAAATTGATCAATTTCTTCTTTGAACACTCGTCGTGGTGTAGCATTTTCATTGTTGTTTCACAAGTACGTTCTTGGACCAACGCCATCGCCAATAGCTCTGCAAGTTTCTCAATTCAGCTCACGAAGATTGCATAATCATATTTCTTTCGCACACATATATGGTAAAACAGACGTTTTTAACTCATCTGCACTTCCACGTGTCATCCGTTTGTGGAACGACCTTCCCGATATCCTGGTAGCTGAAGCTAACAAAGAAAAACTCCGTCACGATAGAAACGTTCATTTCTTACCTTAAAAAAAACTTATTGTCTGCGTTGCTTCTTGTAGGCCTTTTTTTCTTCCTTTATCTAATAATTTTAGAGTTTGTGTAAACTTGACTCTTCGTTGTATTATTATTAACAAAGCGCTTTATGTTCTGTATGATTGTGTGCTCGTTATACTATATAAAATTTTTGAAGCTTCCTTTACCCAATGCCCATTCTTTGAGCCTGTAAGGTATTTTGCATAAGTAAATAATAAATAAATGAGTGGCTGTTGTAAGCTGTAGCTAAACGCATCGACAGCTTTATCCACTGAAAGAGGCAGCATGAGCAGTTGAAGAGATGGCGACTTTATGGCGTCACTCCCAGATTATTTCTTTTTTTTTTCACTTACCACCACCGGTCAGCACACTCCTTTAACTGAAGTAAAAACCCTGGAATTAAACTTTCTTGCTCTAATTAAATCGAGAAATATGGTTTACGTTTGAGGATTGTCGAGCACTGAGAGCATATGTTGACATACGAACTAGCGGAAGCATTAACATGAAGAAAAAAACAAGTCGGTAATATGTTGATAATAAATGTCGGACCTAAACACAAAGCTAAACAGAGCTAAATTCGTGGCGGGGACGGCAATATGGCGTCGCATATAACACACGAATACACCAACAAAAAATCAAAAGATCAAGCACGGCAATATGCGGCTCTGTGCCGAAACTGCGATTTCTTCTTCTCAAACGAGCACCTCCACTTTTACCCGCATCTTTCACGAAGCACCGATAGCTAAAGCCTGCGGCGTTGCGTGTCGGCTACGGCGCCACCCTTCCACACCCGCTCCATGTATTTACTCTGATTTGCATTAAGCAGGCATGGAAGAGAAGTGGGGAAAGAATCACCGCAGAGCACGAACCATCCGGGCATTTGCGAGTAAAGTGCATGTCGTGTAAGCATTCCTTTCTCTCGTGCGGGCAAGTTTAAACAAGGGCCGCTGTGGGCTATGTTGCGAGAAGCGAGGCAGTTGGAGCTGTCAGAGTGAGTAGGTTTCATCAGTGCTGTTACGATTCCCTTACAGCCTTCATTCGAATCCCGCCTTGTTTTGCTTGGATGGTCGAGCCTTCGTGCGGAAGCAGTTGTTACTGCTGTTCAGCGTGATTTGACATATAGTGGCCTTGCTAATTCGCTGAACGCGCTGCTAAACTACGCTTGTGGCCTATCATGAGCAGTGCTACTGTAGGCTCTGTGGCGCGACCGGTCATTCCAACTGCTCATAGTCCAGCGCAAACTTCGAGAAGAACGAGGTGAGGCAGACTTTCAGCATTGGTCTTGTGAATCGTAGTTGGAGGGAACGTCGCCGATGAAGATTTCGCGTGCACACTTGGTGCCTTGAAGGAAGCAAATGCACAGCAGGGAGCATGACGTCGATAAGCTAGCCTCGGCACGCCAATGTTCTATGATGCCCCCCACGACATTCCTTCCAGGGCCAATCTGTGCAATGAGTATTCAGGGGTAGGCCTTACGCGGTCATGAGCCTTTTTCGAACACTTTATGGTAGACGGTATGCTTTAGTGACACCCTCGTCGAGCGCTCTCCGTTCCACACGCTCAGCGGATAAAAATGGTTGATTTCGCATCACGTGGTGAGGGCTATTTCCCGTGCGCTTATAATTATATTTTTATGACTTTGCTTCAAGGCAGTCCAGCTCCCTCTTAGATCTTTTGCATCCTTCCTATTTGAAGATCGCGTGCAGCGGGATTGACAGCAAATATGGTTGTCAACAGTGTCACTGCTGGAATTGCGCATCTGCACTTATGCTACATATATAGTGCCATGCACAAATCTACATATACCAAAAAAAAACTTTAAAAAATTCTCAGCGCCTAGAAGTACGTCCGGCACCTCAAGAAGCATTACAGCGAGCTGGACTTTCTGTTGATGCATAGTAAATCGTACATAAGTCGCCTTGCGTGTAGCCAAGCTTCTCTGCGGACAATTCCATCAAGCAAACTTTTGTTTGCGAGGCAAGCCTTCACTTAGTACAGTGCTATAAAGAAAGGACACTCATCTATCCCAAATTGCGAAAAGTGCACATGCGCCACAGAAACAAACGCGTGCGCGCGCGCATGCACTAACAGATAAGAATTTGCATAATCTTTACAGATCCGTTTCGGAAATTTTATGTTTAGGCAAAATCTAGGAATGCCATGTTCAAGCGTAATACTTATTTGCTTCTTGCAGGACATTATGATGAACAAAAAATACGGAAATTTCTTGTATATTAGTGACTCTCGTGCATACTCGTTTCTTACTTATTAGCGTTTGTAATCCATTTGCATTCTTTATATATTAGCCTGGTACGAAGTTATTTTTGTCTTTGGTGTGTTCATTTTTTTTATTGAAGTACCCTAAAGGCCCATGCGGGCATTACATAGGGGTGTTACAATCAATCAGTGATAGATACAGTACACGCATTTAAACAGATAATGCATGCTACAATAAAAAGAACGGAAGCAGAAAAACAGGAAAACAAACAGAAAGAACCAGTAAAAGCAATACAACGACACGTCCTAAACATTGAAGATACATGCAGATTTAAAATTGGTGTTACACAAAATCAACGTAAGTTCGTCACTTCATACAAGGAAAAATGCTCGCTGAAAACGTACACATACCAGCAGATACTGCATGAAACAAGGAAAGCACAAGCAGAGAAATTTTTCTGCGCTACAAGTGGATCTGTGCTAACCTAGAACAAGACCATTTGCGCAAAGAAAACCAAAATATGGTGAGGAAAAAAAAGTGAAGTCAGAGTAAAATAAGAAAAAAGCGCGCAATAACACAGTGATGCCTATAACAAATGAGCAAGGGAATACTATGTTAGTAGGTTAAAATAGTGTTTCAGTTTTGCAGGGAAATCATCATGACTTAGAACTGATACGATTTCATTTGGAAACATATTCCAGTGCGAGAAATTCCAAATCCATATTCCAAATCGCGAGAAAGAGGGGCGAGTGTCTCAAGAAGTTAGTGCGCGCAAGAACGGGCTGCACTTTAAAGGGATGGTCAAGGCGCGGGAAGATACGATGGGCGGGCCTGATGTGGCTGAAGACGACCCGCAGTGATATAGCTTGTGAAAATGGGAAAAAAATCCTATCAGCTTTCAATTTTCCCGCGAGGGGAGATTTAGAGATATCTTTATGTTAATAATGCTAGAAGTTTGTGAATAATTTTTGTGATGAAGCGATCTGCTTTGTTTTGGGCTGACTCGAGCTTGTTTATGAGGTACGACTGATGCGGATTCCAAATAAGACTCGTACTCCATTTGCGAATGGACTAGTGCGATATAGGCTAATAATTTAGTCGACTTGTTTCCCGAGTAAAGTTTACGCCTAATGTTGCCAAGGTTTTTACACGCGCTGCTAGTAAACGCATCAATGTGATGATTTCATGAAACGTTTCAAGATAAATGAATTCCCAAGTATTTTATTGTTTGCGCATGTGCAATACTAATGCCGTTCGTCAAGTAATGGGTAAGCTGTGGGTTACTAGATCTAGTGAAAGCTACACTCTTAGTTTTTGAAACATTTATTTCCATTTGCCACTCTTTACACCAGTCGGTAATTTTCACGAGGTCAGATTGCAATATCTCCGTTTCGAAATAGTTATTTATTGGTCTTTAAATTACGCAATCATCTGCAAATAGTCTTATTGTAGATTGAATATATTGCAGATGTCGTTAACTTATAGCAGCAATAAAATTGGTCCCAATAGAGAGCCCTGCGGCACTCCGGATTTAACTAGTGATCGCGGAGAACAAAATTAATTAGTAGTAACAAATTGGTACCCGTTACTCAAAAAGTTACTAATCCAATTCGTAATCCTACTATTTATATTAAAATAGCGAAGTTTCAATAATAAACGGTTATGAGCTACGTTAACAAAAGCCTTCGTAAAATCAATAAAAATGGAGTTTATTTGTGAGGAGTCATTAATAGCTTGGTGCAGGTCAGAGACTAGCTCCAATAACTGCGTCTCACTTGAGTGACACCGTTGGAACCCGTGTTCGCTAATGAAGAGGAGATTGTGCTCGGTTAGGTATTTCATAATTGCTGATGATATAATGGGTTCAAATAGTTTACATGGAAAACTGGTCAGTGAAAAAGGTCTGTAGTTAGGGACAGATGACGGGTCACCGGACTTACAGATAGAAATTATTTTACCTATTTTCCATTCCTCAGGAACGCGTCCTGAATCAATAGATTGTTGAAAAAGAGCGGCGAAAATGCGAGATATCACTGGCTTAGTCATTTTTAGTAGTTTTGAACAGATTTCATCTGGACCAGGAGCCGAGCTGTTAGAAAGACGATCAATAGCAGCTTCAATGCCCTTTTGGGCGATTAGGATATAATTCATGATGGAGGTAACAGAACCGAGTTCAATCTTAGCGGGAACGGGAAATTCACTTGTAAAAACAGAACAGAAGAAGTAATTTAATGCAGTAGCGACCTCCGATGATGGAAGGAATTCATTGTCTTTCTTTACGGAAATAAAGCCTGATGATGACAGTTTCGGGTTTATTAGTTTCCAGAATTTTTTTGTTGTTGTTTGCTAACATGTTGGAAATATCATGGTTGAAAAATTTGACTTTAGCTGCTTTAATTTCGGTTTTGCATAACCTGGATTGTTCCCGATAGCACTTCCAGGCATCATCACATGTCGAAATTTTAGCTTTTGAATAAGCGCGCTTTTCTTTTATTAAGACAGCGCCTCATGTGAGAGGTGAACCACGGAATTCCCTTAGAAAGAGTTATTTGTAGTTTTGGTATGTACTTTTCTTTAAGTTCAGTCAGCTTGTTACAAACAATCATCCAGTTATTGTTGCTATCCTGATCATGCATGCCGCTCAAGAATTCTACACAAAAAGCCGAGAGCTCGCTGGCGATCATTTAAACATTTGGTCGCGCATAACCATAAATGGTTTGCTTGTCCTGTCCACTTGTTTTGCGCTTGATATTGTATTCACAATGAAGGACGTTGTGGTCACTAATGCAATCTAACACATGAACAGACACGTTGACACGTTCAGTGGTCAGCACAAGATGCAAGATAGAATCACCCCGTGTTGGTAAGGAAATTCTTTGGCTTAATCCTTAAGAAGAAATGACGTCAAGAAAATCCTTACATTCAGCTTTCCTTGGGCTGCCTTCAGCTGTAACCATTCGCCAGTTAATTCCAGGGTAGCTAAAGTCACCAGCAAGAATAATAGGTGAGCCGGGAAATTAGTTACATAGAAAGCTTAGCGATTCGTTAAGGCATTTAATGAACGTGTCTTGTGAGTCTGGAAGACGATAACAAAGATCAACGGCACAAGTTACACATGAAATCTGAAGCATGACCCGCACAATTTTAATACAGGAACCCGTGTGAAATAGGCGTGCTTGGAATTTTTTCTTTACTGCAATTATAACACCACCGCCTCGTGTTACTACCCTGTCTTTTCGAAATAAAATAAAGTTTTTAGAAAGGGATGATTCATTGTCGGACACATCGCACGACAGCCATGTCTCTGTTCCCAGTATTATATCAGCTGAGTAGGACTCGACAAAAGCACAAAGGTGATCCGGTTTTCTGAAAAGACTTCTAAAATTTGCCACAATAATAGACAATTTTTGATCATCTGCATTGAAACGTCAGTTACCACTCGCGGGAGCCTCGTGTCCACGGATGGCGACCACTTCATTGCTTGATGGGTCGACTGTGAAAGTTCCGTTGCCCAATTATAAGCCTATCAAACTGCGATTTATATTTCTCGTTCGGCTGGCGCTTCGTGCGTGCGAAATCACGGACCATTTTTTTTTTGATCAGCTGCATTCGCGGTGAAAAATCTCCCTCGATCCACACTCGAGGGGTTGTGAGGTCTTTTAGTTTCAAAGAGTGTTTCAAGATATTGCTTTTGTCTTGGAAGTTCAGAAATTTAACCACAATGGGCTGAGTGCGATCGGGCTTGCGTTGACCGACTCGATGGGCTCGCTCTATTTCACCTGGTTCAATACCGTGTTTTTCCCTGACAAATTCAGTAATAGGCTTTTTCGTATCGCTCGACTTTTCAGCAGCTTATTCAGGAATACCCTTAAATACGAGATTATTTTGCCTCATTCGATTATTCAGGTCATCCACAACAATGTTTGCTTGTTGAGTGTGTTTCTGCTCCATGTTCTTCAACTGCACTTAATATTCTTGAAGGAAACAACCGACCGCCGGAACGCCTTCACTCAAGTTGTCAACAGCCTCAAGTCGTTCTTCAATTTTCGAGTCGCCTTTTGACGTCTCTCCCAGTAGGGCGAATATCTAAGCTTATTTGTCACTTCTTTGTGAAATCACTCATTCAACACTGTAAGTTCCTTCATTAATGTCACAAGTTGGTCAACCTTATTCGGACACGTATTAACCTCAACGTCTCCCGCACAGATCAGAAATGAGCAAGAGAAAAAAGTACAAGTAGTAGGCGTCCACCCACGAAGTAAAGCCTACCAAACGAACACGACCGGAGCCATACAAGGGGTAATGGCTCCGCAATTTTTCTCAGTTGAACGAAGCAGCCGATGCGGGCGCAGTCAGTGCACAAATCAGTACCCATAACTAGTCAGTCAATGACAGTGGACACAATGGGGAGTTGCAGACAGCTAGCGATTCAATAGACCTTAAAGAGTCACATTGCTACACACTCACCTTGAAAAACAGTACACTGTTAGCTCGAAGCTTTGGGCTGCAAATCCCGCTCAGTCGGTGTAGGCGATTTAAGAGAAAGACTTAGTTCACGAGATCTATGGGCCAAGAACTTTCTTGGTCTGACTGAGTGAGTCCGAGTGAACTTGGTTGAATAGAATTTTGAAGAGTTTGAGTCCGAGTGAGCCCAGCTAAGTAAAATTTTCATGAGTCTGAGTCTGATCATGGTTCAGTGCAATTTCGGCGAGTCCGAGTGAGCTCTAAGCAAAAAATAAAACTTGTCAGTGAGTATGAGTGAGCTCCGTTTCTTCTGCCTACCTATCGTGAGGCGCTTAAAGGCAAAGGTGTGCGGCATGCTCTGGCAATATAAATGGCACTAGACAGTCAGTGTTGTAAACTAAGCTCGCAGGTGGGGCAAGTGGTTTATTTGAAATTGTAGAAAAAGGAAAGTAAGCGAAGGATTGTAGCATTTTCAGCGTTGGGCTGAGGGAGGGTGGCTTACGCTTTTTTTGTGCCGAAGGTGAGCAAGGGCGGATAAGTTTTCATAGGTGAGGACAGGGTGGGGCAGGGCGGTCCAATTTTTCAACTTGAGAGTGAGCTGAGGATGGTACTTGCCTTCTGAGGATGGGAGACAACAACAAAAAAAGGAACGCATTTGCCCTCCTCTTGCTCCCAGTACACCCTAGATACCTGGTCAGCTCCTAGTGAACTCTCTAGGCACAACTCAGACGGGAACTTCGCCATACGACGAAAACTTCTGCGATGCCTCCGCATGAGCTCAAAGTGATATTTTGGACCCATCGCACCATTCAGCAAATGCTTCCTATCACGGAGAGATCGATAGGTGGCGCCACTCTGGTTATCTGGCTGCATATCGTGCTCCGTTTTCACCCGTCCTTGGCCCGGTCCAGGGCCTTGCCCGCCCCTGGGTCTACTCTTCATCTTTTCACGAAGACTTCCGCCACAAGTGGACACCATACGACTCCCGGTCCGACGCCAGGCTGGCCCTCCAGGCCCCTCCAAATCTACGAAGCGGCGCGGCGCCGCGCTAACCCTAACTCGCCGCGCCTGCACCTCTGACATGCAGCGTCTCACGAAGACCCGCCAGCCGACAGCCACCAATGCCCCGCTGGCCTCCTCTTCTACCGCCGCCGGTGCCACTGAGCCTGCTCTGTCAACGCTGAATGTTACCAGCGACGTGCCTAATTCTAAGCCGGCAGCCCTGCCTCAACCGGCTGCGTTCCTGCACTCCGCACACGCCACCGTGCATATTCCGGCCACGTTCAACGCTGTGAGCAACGCTGAGAGCTCTGACTCGACCGCCGCGTCGCAGTCGGCGTTCGTCGCCTCAATGCCTCCTACGACCAAGTTCCACGCTGTCAGCGACGCCAAGAGTCTCGGACCACTAAACGTGTCGCAGCCTGCAGCGTTCACCGTCGCCGCCACGGATGCCGCGGCGTCTATTCCGGCCACATTGGCGCCTGTTGTAAAGTGCTGCAATCAGACATCAGAATCGCAGCTGAACGCGCTTGTTGCAGCCGCTCCCACCGGATCCACCACTTCTGCCGTGCTGGACAGTGCAAACTCTACGCCCACCAACGTCATTCCCAATGTTTCGAGATGTGTTTCTGTCGCCCCTACCTCCTTGACCACTGTGTATCCGGCTGACGACTCGTCGGCGGAGATGGATTTCACGTCGTCCCCAGACAACGACCATAATACGCCATCATTAGAAAGCGGCTGGAGCACCGTCAGTACCAGCCGCAAACCTGCCTCCGCCGCCCGCCCTCGCACCGAGCTCATCTCAGTTGGGATCCAACTTCCGCCCGGCACCCTCACTCCCAAGCTGCCTCTTTACGACTTGCTTGCCGCCATCGTCTCCGCCGCACATCTCTCCTCCAAAACCAGCGCAGAGATCACCCTTCAGGCCAAGCCAGCTCAGAGCCTTGTATTTCTGAAAACACACTCTGCTCTCACCGCCCAACTCCTACTTTCTCTCACGCATCTTCAGCTCCACGGTAAGCCAATCACCGTCAAAACATATGCCCCCAATCCTCCCATTTCCTGCCTCGGCGTCATTCATAACGTTGGTGGTCACTTTACTCCTACTCAGCTCATGCATGACCTTGAATCATACACGACTGATATTCTCGCTGCTCGTATGATGGGCAGCACAGAATCAGTGCTCATAACCTTCGCTGGCACCGTCATACCCCACTTCGTATATTTTAAACGCGTCGCTTTCCGATGCCGCCCTCATAAGCCTAAGCCCCCCACATGCACCCGTTGTCTTTCTCTGGGACACCGTGCTCACCAATGCCCTCAGCACGACGTTCCGGCCAAGTGCCGCCGCTGTGCTGCACCCCTACCCGCAGATCCTACCGCTCACGCGTGTGCCCAACCATGGTGCATTCATTGCCAGGTAAACACACATCCCTCTCTCGACCCCACCTGCCCCTTCCTCCTCGCTAAACAACGCGAGTGTGCCAAAGCCGCGTTTCTCCGTCGCACAGCTTTGCGCAGGGCCACGAAGCCCACCCCATCTTCCGCCTCCTTCGCTAATCATGCATCTCCGTCAAGTCAGGCTCCATCACCTCCAGGCTCCTACGCCGCTATAGTCAAAGGGCCCTCGGTGCAAGCATCCCTTTCTTCCTCTACTATACCCTCGCCATCCCTGACTGACGAGAACCGCTCCTTCGATCTCCGGCTCACAATGCTTGAGCGTCACCAGCGCGAACAACAGCGCATCTCCCAAGATTTACAACAGCAAATCCACGCATTGACACAAACCCTAAAGACAACAACCTCCTCTCTTACATCCCAGCTTACCAAGCTAAATGAGCACCTTGCCACGCTCATCACCCCGTCCCCTAACGCCCAGGTCGCCCCATTGGCTGACCTGGTAGAAACCACCACCACTGCACACCACACTCGCTTGCTTCAGCTCGAAACTTCGATTGTCCAGATCCTCACCACCCTCCAAACCCAATCCAAGCAATTGGAATCATTCGCTTCTATGCTGGGCTCCCTCCAGGAGTCACTGCCCCCGGCCAAAAAGAAGGAACGTGTCCCCGCAAACTCTTCTACCTCTAATCTATCGTAAACATGGCGCCTGGAGAGGACCTCGAGATTGTGCAGTGGAACTGTCGAAACCTTCGCCACAATAAGACCCCCCTCCACCAGTATCTGCTCACCCGCCCTTCCCTGCCCCATTTTCTCCTTATCCAGGAGACTCGGACGGCCCGCACCGTCCCAGGTTACCGCGCCTACCATGCCACGACGGGCACGCCGCTTGCGTCCATTTATGTACGCAGCGACGTCCTCGTCGAGCCACTTGATATCCCCTCCAGCCTCCGTAAATATTTAGTTGGTGTTGTGTATTACCGACCTTCATCGCGCATCTCACTCGCCTTTATGTCTTTCTATGATCCCCCTGCCACATCCTCTTTGTTCACTGCCTTGGGCAGGTTCCTTCATTCTATTCCCGCCACCACCCATCTCCTCCTTGGGGGCGATTTTAACGCCCCTCACACGCTCTGGGGCTACCCCCAGACCCTCAAGCCCGGCCGCCTTCTCCACTGTCTTGCCCAGGAACGCCACCTCACCCTTCTTAATACCCCTGGCTCCCCTACTCGAGCGGGCACTGTCTCACAGCGCTCCACGACACCCGACCTCTCTTTCTCTCGGGGCTCCCTTTCCTTTCACTGGCAGGTCACAGCTGAAACACTCCTCAGCGACCATTTCCTCATTCATATTACCGCTTCACTTTCCCACATCCCTCGATCGCACTCAACCACTCACACTGACTGGCACGCTTTTCGCACTAATCTCCTTTCCGCCTCCTTTGAATCTTACGATGACTGGACGTCGCGCATCTCCGCTGCGCTTTCGACCAGTAGCCGTCGCGTTCGCTCACGGCATCCTATCCCAGACCCGGATCCTCACTTTCTCCGTTTATGGCGTCGGATGAAACGTCTCCAACGTTCTTTGCGCTCCCAACCCAAGAATGCCCAACTTTCCTCTCTGATTGCTGCTCTGCGGGCCGAGATAGTCGCCCATGGCACGTCCCTCGAGCATTCTCGTTGGAGTGCGCTTTGTGACGGCCTCGATTCTGCATTACACTCGCGATCCACGTGGTCCCTTTTTAAATCTTTCTTAGGTACGAAGCCTGCACTTGCTCCCACTCTAGCAAAAGCCCTCACTCAGGGGACTCCCTCGGAGGTCTTTGACAAGCTCACTTCTTTGTATCTCCCACCCCCTCTCACACCTTCCTACCCAGCCTACTCTGGCGATCCTAACCCAGGCCTCGACCGCCCTTTCACTCTCCGGGAGCTCGAAGCTGCCCTGGCTGCTAATGCTTCTCGCTCGGCTCCCGGTGAGGATACCATCACATACACTACACTCCGCAACCTCCCCGACCACTCCAAGGAATTCCTCCTTCAGACTTTCAACAATGCCTGGGACAGCGGCTGCTTGCCGAGCGCTTGGACATCCTCTCTTATTTCTATGATTCCGAAGCCGGGCAAACCTCCCTCCCTTTCTAACCTTCGCCCTATCTCCTTGACGTCGTGTGTTGGCAAGACCCTTGAGCGAATGCCTTTGACTCGCCTCTCTGATCTTATTGAAGCGAAAGATTTCTTCCCCCACTCTCTTATCGGCTTTCGACGGCGCGTCTGTGCACAGGACATGTTCCTGATCCTCCAGCACACCTTTCTCTCACCCAATCCCAGCCAGATCCACGCTCTTGTGACTGTTGATGTCCGCAAGGCCTTCGAAGGTGTGTGCCACGACCATATCCTGTCTCAGATCTCCTCCCTAGACTGCGGACACCGCATGTACTCTTATCTCCGCTCCTTTCTCTCTAACCGAGTGGCTCGTTTCCGAGTGGACACACATCTGTCCGATCCCCACCCGCTCACCCGTGGCACTCCTCAAGGTGCTGTTCTCTCTCCTATCCTTTTTAATCTTGCTATGACCCCTCTCGCCTCCCAACTAGCCCAGATTCCTGACCTCCACCACATCTTTTATGCCGACGACATCACCCTCTGGTGTTCGTCTGGTTCTCCCGGTCACGTACAGGACACCCTGCAACGTGGCCTCGATCTCATCAACTCCTTTCTCCCCACTGCTGGCTTGTCACCTGCTCCGGAGAAATCCGAGCTTCTCCTTCTTAACTACTCCTCATACCAGCGCTCCCACAACGCCCTAATCTCCCTACATCTTTCCGGCTCTCCCATTCCTGTTGTCCCCCAATGCAAAGTTCTTGGCTTCCCGTTACATGCAGCCAAGAATGTGCAAGCCCTACACCACGCGGTCAGGACTTGTCACTCGGTAACTCACCTCCTGCGGCGCGTGGTCACTCGGCGCTCGGGCCTCCACGAGGCTCATGCGTGCCGAGTTGCCCATGCGCTCGCCCTCAACAAGTTCCTGTACTTTGTGCCTTACGTTTCCTTCACCCACACTCAGCTTAACACCCTCGAAACCGCCCTTGTTGGCCTCTACAAGGCAGCTCTCAACCTCCCTATCACCACCTCCACTGCTAAGCTCTTTGCCACAGGCCTCTTCCATCCTCTTCGTTCTCTTCTCTCTCTCCACCGTGACTCGCAGCTTGCCCGGCTTTCTCTTACCCGTCAGGGTCAGTGGTTACTGGCCCAGGCGGGTATCTCTCCCATTCCCGTTTCCTCCTTTACCTCTCCAAAATCCACCCCGGCGCCCAATCTTCGCATTCTCCCCCTCCCGTCTAATATGTCCCCTGTCCTGCATGCCGGCCGTCGTCACGCGGCCGCGCAGCATCATTCCCCCCTCTTTACTACCCAGGGAGTAGCCTACACGGATGCCTCTTTCATAGCCCCTCGAGGTTCCTGTGGCTATGCTATCTACCATCCCCACCTCCCAGCACCTGAAACTCACACGAGTGGGCCGTACCTACACCCTCCGGATGCACTCTCTCTCGAGGTCCTTGCCATTGTACATGCCCTACAATCATTTCCCTCCCTGCCCTCGCTCCCAGAGTACACGATATACACCGACTCCCAAGCCGCCATTCGCCACATACAGAACCGCACCCTACCCCATTCACTCCAACAAGAGGTCGAACGAGCGGTCTCCGCACTGCAACCTTCCACCGTTTTCCTCCGCTGGGTCCCTGGGCATTCGGGGATTGACGGCAATGAGCTGGCCCATCAGCTCGCCCGTGATGTTTTTAACCGGGCACCGTTGATCCCCTGGTCGGGGCCCTCGCAGGATTCTGGGGGACACTCCCTGCGCCGCACTATCAAGGAAGTTTACCTCCAGCTCCGTCTCGACAAGCGCCTCTACCCTCCCCCTCATCCATCACTCACTGTGCCGGAGGCTCGCCTTCTGCGGCACATCCAAATGAATGCACTGGTTACCCCTTCCCGCCTCTTTCTCTATCGCTATCGCTCCGACCCCTCCTGTCCCAACTGCCCGTCTACTTATGCAGACCTATCCCATTGCCTATTCTACTGTCCGACTGCTCAGCAATCAAGTTCCTACCCTCCCCCTTCGCTTTCCATCACCACCTGGCTCGACTGGCTTGGCGCTGAAGGTGAAGAAGAACAGCGTCGACTGGCCGCCCAGGCGGTCGATATGCTCGGCCTGTAATTTTTGGCTGAATAAAAGTCTTATACTACTACTAGTACTTCCTATCACCTTTCACGCGTTATTCCGACACGTTGCCCAATCGCAGTCGAGCAAATTCAAACCCAAACTGCAAGGCTGATTTCATTGCTTCTGCTCATTTCAGTGCGTACACTTCTCTCTTAAAGATAGGCATATTACGGTCGCACTGGAATTCACCACCACCAGCATCACCCGCACTAGCCGTCTCACTCGTTTTCCTGTAAGTATTTAGTTGGGTGATTCGGATTCCTATTCACTCTGCCCAGCCCAAGGAGCTATTGCGCTCGTCAGGTGACCCAAACTAGGGACTCACTTAACGGTTTAGAATAGTTTCGGGTTGCTACTATGTTGTCCCCCACTTTGGCTGTCCGTTTCCAGCAGCGCTGAAAGCTCTCTGACTCCTTCCGTGGTCGCTTGGCGGCCGGAATGCATCTCACGCCGACAAGAAGCAGCCTCTCCGACATCACTTACTTACTTGCCCTTGTGTTTACTTGCACTCCACGCCATTGCCATCATACTCGCCTGCACCATGAGCGCTGTCCCTCAGCTGGGCATGCATGACATCACGCCGGTCTCTAAAGTGCAGACGCTTGGCGCCTCTCTGCGACGCTGACAATAGACAACCGTCCGCTTGATGCCTCACGACGAGCGATTAGCAATAAATGGCCCAAGTGTGGCTTCGCTCCTCGGTGTATCTGCCAACAAAGTGCTGAGGCGAACTCTCTACTGTAGAGACCTTCTTTCCTGCTGCAAATTCCTCTATGGTGCGTCAATTTTTGTCCAATGGGTCCCTAAATTTAGGTTCTTGCTACCCGAAGCTCCGCTGGTCTTGCCTCGATATTTTGCAATTAGCAATAAATGGCCCAAGTGTGGCTTCGCTCCTCGGTGTATCTGCCAACAATGTGCTGAGGCGAACTCTCTACTGTAGAGACCTTCTTTCCTGCTGCAAATTCCTCTATGGTGCGTCAATTTTCTTCCAATGGGTCCCTAAATTTAGGTTCTTGCTACCCGAAGCTCCGCTGGTCTTGCAAAATGTCGAGGCAAGTCCACTGTATAGAGTGAACTACCTTTACGTTGGCAAAGAGCATAAACCGAAGGGCGATACTAAATCTGCCTGGCGGCAGGCAGTAAACTCCCACGACCCTAGTCCGTGGTTACAGCATAATAGGCTTCCTCAGCTTGTCTACGGCAGAAAAGAACGCCTCGCTTACAGCTATGGCCGCTTAAATACGCAACAATTCAAAGCGTGCTCGGGCAAATCGCGAGAGTGACATCATTTCTTCAGTTCATTGGTCTCTTCTGACATCACTCTTTAATCCAATGTCAGACCTCTGCCTTGCCATTGGCCAGGTATACCGGTACATTACTGTTGCATCCGTGGATCTATATTGCTTGCAACGCTGCAAGCAAGATATATCCCGTGAAGTACGAGTCTTTCCTCGGTATTACACAGGGCGTAAACTAAGCAGAGAGTGGCTGGAAGCGAGACCAGTCTCCCATGTGGTACGCGCATTTGATCGGTATGACGCCACACCAAAATTGTAAAGGCAATGTGTGCCGTCGCCAAGCATTATAGCGGGTGTATCCAGTGGGTTTCATAAAGGTGCCGTGGGGCCTCGTTGTGGAAAGCATGGGCAGAACATCATCAAATAAGTGGATATCAGCGGCGGCTACTACATGGCTGCGATTTAGCTACAGCACTTTAGCGAAGTCGCCACTATGGCGAGCGAATTGCGACGACACAACCAGAATGTATCGTCGCTAGTCGTCATTAACTTTGCCCCTGCAAAAATTTCCAGAATCAGTCTGTCAGAATGACGAATGAGAAGAGGAATGTTAAATGTTATTACAAAAATGGAGAAAAAGGCTCTCCGAATGTTTCATACGCAGCATAAAAAACCGGAAGATCAAATCAAACATTCCTGCTCTGTCACCTCGTCATGTGTGTGGCTGCGACTTTGGTCCGACGGATGCGAGTTCATGTAAACGCCGTCGATCCGACTGAAGCTAAAATCACTCAGGACATCATCCTGGCAGCAAAGCGATCCTGGCCGAACACTTTTGACTCCTCTCCTCCGATTCTATTCATTTGTTAATACGTTGAGTGGCCGATCCCAGTGATAGCGTGTGCGCAGTTCGAGAGAAGAAATGAAGAAACGAAAAACAAAGAATCATTACGAAATACGGGTAGTGCAGTATGAAATACGACACGCCGACCGGCCATGGATGTCAGTAGGACGAGACAGCAGAGTCCGTTAAAGCTTTCGAGGCGAAGTGTGTCGCCGCGGTTAGGACGCAGCGCGAAGCGCCTTGTCTCTAACCTGGCAGTGCCGCGGCCACAGCTTCGACCGCTTCGAGTGTGCGTCCGGCGACCACCACGCGGGCTCCTTTCTCCGCCAGAAGCCGACAGACGGCGCCACCGATGCCTCCTCCTCCGCCAGTTACTATGGCCAGGCGACCAGACAGGGGTCCTCCTCCTCCTGCGGACATCTGCGGTTTCCCCCATGTACATAAATTACACAGCTGCTGAGCATTGCACATGATGAACGCGTGTCCCAAAGGGGCTACACATATCGTACGACACCTTTTTATTCAACATCACGGTGTGCATGGGCTGTTCCGCGAATGCGGTGAAAGAACAAATTAATACAAAGCATGCAATATATATATATATATATATATATATATATATATATATATATATATATATATATAGAGAGAGAGAGAGAGAGAGAGATTTAGAAACGAAGGTGCACATATATATATATATGCATAAAACACAATTTAATATACGTAGCGATCCGACAGCACCATTCGCTGCAATATGCAGCCACTATCTCTAAAGTGAATGTGTGAAAAATTAATGAACCACGCCTACGGCAGATCTTCACACCCATCAAAGAAAGACTGGCGTGAGTTATCAACGCGACCAAAGTCTGATATTCAGCCCATTGACGATCGATCGCCCTTTAAAGACATTGCTTAAGGTAACTATTTATTGGAAAGCCACGAAGTGCTTAAACGTGTCTTTGGGCAGGACCACGAACCATGTTCACAGATAGAGGATGCGTATCCAGTCGGCTAAAGGGTCTGTACAGTATATCTCGCTGGCGCTTGATTTACTGACACTCCGTGAGTAGGTGTACCACAGAAGCACCCGGGTTATTTCAGGAGGCGCCAGGAGCGCACGATGCCTTTACTTTGGGCTGAAAGCAACGCGTGTAGGTAACATTCAATGGCACTCAATGTGCGCGCGAATCACTGGTGCGCTCAATGCGTTCGTATGTTTTGAAGCACAAGAACGTGCTATACTTCGTTCAGGAAATCAGTCTGAAGTACGATAATATAATCTGCAAACTTTATAGGTCAATGTCGGGAATGAGCTTTCCAGAACGCTAACGATATCAGCGTAGTCGTGACTATAACAAGAAGCAGTCAAGCAGTTATCAAAACCACAGATAGGAATCACTGTGAAAACGGACACATTGCTGGCGTGATAGAACCTGCCATCGCAGTGCTTGAGCCGAATTATTTGGATTTGTTTGTGTGTGCGTTTGAAGTTCGAATCCCTTTTTTTTTCGTGGTTGCATTTAGTCCACAACAATGTCGTGGATTCCCCATATCAGAAAAACACGTTTCAATACGGAAATATTTTTTACTGTTTACTTTATTTGTACGTTGGTACATAGCAACGCGTTTAGAACGCGCATAATGAATAGTCTACCTGTCCATGACTCACAATTTGCAAGATGAGTGAGCAACAGTCAAGAAAGTAGCTGCAGTACCTGCCTAATGGCAGCAAATACTATAGGAGTCCCTATTATATGCATGAGTGGCCTGTTAAGCCTCAGCTCTTAACGACTAAGTACAATTCAGAATATCGTTCAATTTTTTTTCGTAAGCATGGAACGCCGCTAAAGGACGAGCACGACAGAAATCCAACAACATGGACACCGCCCTAGCAGATAAATATCTCCGCAATAGCTGAACGAATTCAATTCAAGATACCTCCATATAATTATGACGTTATCTTAGAGAATTACAAAAAACAGGCATTTTTTTAGGCATCTGTGGCTTGATGAGCCGTTTGCGGCCGCCTGACGAAGCTTAAGTTAAACTTCTAGACACAAGGAAGACGCACCATCAGGGTACGCATTTACTTCAGAGTCTCTCCAATAAACAGTCTTATGAAACTCATGAAAAGGGAGCCAAAGGGAGGCAAACGGATTACGCTAGCCTATCGTATGCTTTCTATCGCTACCGCGGAAACGCGGATGCAGACGTTCGAGCCTCGATGCTTGACAAACCAAACAGAGCGCTTCTCCAAATGCGATAAGGTTAACTTCCTGAATATCCAAAAACAGAGAATGCGTTCTATTGCGTTTACAGATGCTGATATAATTTCATTTCATTCATTTACTATCAGGGCCGTGCACGCGTTACGGAGAGGAGTGGCAACAATAAAAGAAAAGAAAGACAGAGGCTCATGAGGGGGCACATGATCCCAGAGCGGACATGTACACGCCATGATTCGTGAAGGTGCCGATGGAGGCGGGAAAGCGATTCCGGTCTTGGCTTGTTTTCGGAATGATGGCTTCGAGGGAGAGAGAGATAATTTATTTGCAAAACGGCAGGGAGGTCGGCCTGAGCTAACACGCTCTAGACTGCTACTCGGCACAGGGTGAATGCGAACGGGGACATAAAGGTGCGATGAGGGACGATGATTACATAGAAAGATGGATGCGCAACGGTGAAAGCAACTTCACCATTCTGATGATAATCACTCAGAAATCTCATCCATGAAGCTATTATCTGGTTCCGTATCTAGTCTGTAGTGACTAGTTTATGAGAACCTAAAGATAAAGGCGCTAGGGCGAAGGTAGTGCGCGGGCCTCCCCTGCGTGAGCAGCGCAAGCGCCAAACAAAAGATTTATAGCATGTATATAGCTGCGATAAGCGGCTCCAGCACGGCGAGCACCTGCACGGCACTTTTAGCTTGCGGATTTTGAATACCAGCGAGAATCACGCTCATTGACTCTACCAGATGCTTCAGCATTTTGTGTGCGCTCTCCTTCTCATTGTGTCCATATTTTTGCTCGCCCGTAGTGTCACCGCTTTCATCGGCCTTATCATTCTTGGCTTCATGGCGCAGAGGATCACTAGGGCCCGCTGGCATGGCCGTGGGGCTACAGGGCCGCAAAGGCCATTACGTGTGCGCATCAGCCCGTGGAGGTGAATGTTTGCCGCGTGCTGTCATCGACCTTGAATTACCAGTAGGCGCCGTTACCGTCCTCGAGGTTGTCGTGGCGCCTGTGCCCCGCTATGTAGTTCTTCTGAAATGGCTGAAGTGTGCATTGCTCTCACACTGAGGTACCCCAGCTAGCCGATGATCAATGCGGGATGACAGATGCCTTGGAGGCGAAATAGCGTCATTTTAAGGAAATTATTTTATGGTAATGAAATTTTTTAACGTAATATATTTATATGAAACAGGCATAGGCGGATAAAAATTTGGAGGAGGCCTAAGCTTCACAGTTAAGAGTGGAACGCGATAGCATTGAAACATCCCTGGCTGATTCTCACGCTTCCCAGCAACTGAAGCTCAAGTAAACTTCATGTTTACCGGGAAACGCTGGCGGCGACCGTTATGCACGAAGGTGAGCTTTCTGGTAGAAACACAGCCTCTTGCGTGGGTCATGATTGATTGATTGATTGATTGCTTGATTGACGGATGGACGGACGGACGGACGGACGGACGGACGGACGGATGGATGGATGAATGGATGGATGGATGTTACGAGTGTCCTCTTTGTAATGGAGCGGTGGGTTGCGCCACCGAGCTCTCGTTATTCCTGCTTATGTCCTACTTATGTAAAAAAAATAACATAAAAAAACGCACGATGGAGTTCTTCTAACCAAAGTTTCTGAACCCATATTGTGAACATTGTTTTTGCACGCCTTCGTTGTTTGCCGTTCCACATTTCTTCCCCCAATCTTCCAATCGCCTCTTACTAATCTCTATTGCGGACATGTTTACTTTCCCCCTGCTCTCGCTGAGCCCATGGACTTCAAGGAGGCCAGAGGTGCCCAAATCTACCGCTGGGCGGATATCTTAACGTGCTAATAAAACATGCTCCATCATTTCCTTAGCTTTACCGCAGCAAGTACATGCTTCTTCTTCTTCTGATATCATGTTTTATAAGCGCGTTTTCTAAAGCATCCTTATCTCGCTTCGAACAGTAGTGACCTTCCCTTTGAGTTATCATAAATTGCGTTATTTCCTGATTTCATTTTGCCATTTAGGTTGTTACTCATGGCAGATTTCTTTTCCCTTGCTGCCACCCATGAGACTACCTCAGCCTCTCTGACTTTCTCCTTGACGTTCTTTGTTGCTGTGGTGCTCACCATGCATGCCTCATACTTCCTGGTAAGCTTCCTTGTTCTTTTCCTCCACTGTGAATCAATGTTTTTCCTGTATAAATTGCCTGAATATCTTCCCAGCCAATTTACTTTTTCCATATTCCTCAGTCATTGTCCATACTCAATTTTACTGCGAGCTTCCCTCACTTCAAAACTAGTACCGCCCATATAACCCTGCACAGCTTCATTTGTAGTCTTCCCTTCAGCGCCCAACGGGAGGCGTCCCACTCAACTTTGGTTCCCATCGAGCCCTGATTGTACCCCTGATTTTAAGCAAAGAGCCGCATTTCCAAATGCGAGTCCTGGAACCATTACACCTTTCAACATATCCCGGAGCACCTCGTACCTATTGTGTCCCCATAGCATTCTGTGTTTTATTTCCTGATTTCTCTACCCGTTTACTGTTACATTTTTGCAGTGTTTCCATATATCAATTGCCTTCGTTTATCTATATATCAAGGTATTTATATTCTTTTACGCGAGGTATTTTCTGTCCTTGTATTGACACTGTCAACTGTTTTCATCGAATAACATAACACCTGATTCTTTAACGCAAAATTTGAGACCTAAATTCTCCCCTTACTGACCACAGATATTAGCCAGACGTTTCATATCACTTTGCTTGTAAGCTAGCAACACAATGTCTTCCACATAAAACAAATCTGGAAGCTGCTGCTCTACTATTGTACCCGCCTGTTTGTATGAAATATAAAAGCGGATATTACTTCCTACTGGTGCCGTTTCCATCGTCACTATGTACATCGTGAAAAGCAGTGGTGTTAAAGGGCACCCTTGTCTCAGTGGCTTGTTGATATCAACCTTCTACTTGCTCCTCATCCCTTCCCATTAACGCAAACGGTATGTTCATGGTAAGTCTCTCTCAAATACTGTGTACCAGCCATTTTCGCCTAAGCGTTCCCCTTCAGGATATCCCCCAAAAAGTTGCGATCTACGTTCTCATACGCTGCAGTAATGTAGGGTCTCCTTTCTACTGCTGATATTTCGATACAATTAGTAAGGACAAATAACTTATTATCCAAATGCCTACACATTCTGAAGCCATTCTCAGGTTCTCACATAATGCCATTATTTGCGAATTTGCATTATTTTGCAATATTTGAAAATGGAGGCTACAACCGATGCGGCGGAGGCGAGCGCCATCTGGAGGTGTTGCAAGGAATCGGACGCGCCACTTTTGGTCTTCAAGATTCGCGCGCGACGGGGCACGCATATGTCGGACGCCGTGGCCGGATTATGAACGGTAAAAACGCCGGAGAAGTGGTTTGTGTGTGAGTTCTCTTGTAACGGAATTATATTTTCTCGTATATTCGAATTACAATACCACTATATTATGTCTGTAAGTTGTGTATAAGTCCTAATTTACGATTTTTTGTGTATTTTACTTTGAGAAATTCAATTATTTCAGGAACGTCTTTGCTACGTGGAGGGCCTGCGTGGTTCGGTATGCGTCGTTCGGAATATTTTTTTGTCGAAACGATATAGGCCCTGGAAGCGGGACGCCGACACCGGATCTTCTGCGACATGGGCTCCTTAACGCAATCGCGTTAATACGCCATTTGGTGGATTGGAGTGGTAGGTAAAGCTTTTTCTTGAAGCGAGAGACGCCAGCTGAGCCGTACTAGAGTTTAAGAGGATAAATCTATTGCAGTGGTCGTGAATTGATTCTAAGGGCTATGTTACCAAGCTAGTGTACGGGTCCCATATGGCTGAAGTGTACTCGAGTTCAGAACGCGCGAGTGTTTGTAATAGTACAAGTTTCAATGGAATGGGAGGGAGACGAAAATTTCGGCAACAAAAAACTAAGGGTAGTGTTAGCTTTGTTAACATGGTGGACATAGTTCTGCCACGACAGGTTATTGTGATATTGACGCCTAGATACTTATAGCTGCCGGTGTAGTGAAGAAGACAACCAATAAAATCATAGCTCTGAGATGTTCCCCGGTCAAATTTTCGAGAAACCTGTATTGATTTACATTTGGTAATGTTTAATTTCATAAGCCACGTGTCACACCGAAAGGAAATTTTATTAAGGTCAGATTGAAGGACGGAGATGTCAGACTCATTAAAATTTACCCGGTACAGAATACAGTCGTTTGGAAAGAGCACTGTAATAGAAGTAACAGGAAGAGGCAGCCCGTTTTTACAAATAAGAAAGAGAAGAGGCCCAAGGACTGACCCCTCAGCAACACATGATGTTATATAACGCGATTCAGAGTCATGATCATTAACACACATATGCGGCGTCCTATTCTACAAAAAACATTCAATCCAATTAAGTAAACTGCAACCAAGATTGAGTGTGCTAAGTTTTAGCGAGAGCAGTCGGTGTGAGACGGTGTGAAAAGCTTTTGCAAAGTCAAGGAAGATGCAGTCAATCACTAAGGATAGATCTAAAGCTGAAGACAAATCATTACGAGGTGTTAATAATTGAGTCTCACATGAACAATATTTACAAAAACATGCTGCTCTGACGGAAAAAACCTATTAGGACTCCAGAAAACTAATAAGGTTGAATGGCTTGCATAGAAGTTAGGGAGATGGGCCGGTAGTTTAAGGGGTTATGAACATCGCCACATTAGTGGACTGTAATCACCTTCGCCATCTTACAGTCGTCCGACAGTGTTGAACCATGCGAAGACTCAGCGCAGAGATATGACAAAAAAGCAGACAAATACGCTAGAGTAGTGTTAAGGAATTTGTAATCTGTGAGCTCAACGCCTGCCCAAGAGGAGTTTGAGCTTTTTAAGCAAATTGCATATGCCATCGACGTCAATTCAAACCGGCTCCATTTCAAGGTACGTAAAGTCACGTGCGACTTGGGAAGCATCTGCTTGACCATCAAAAACAGATAGTGAAAATGTTGTCAATTCCATTATGAATTATCATTATCAATTCTCAAGTCAGAAATTATGATGACTTGGACAGAAATGCAAATCAGATATCATCGAATCATAGTTATGGCAAAACTGTATTTTTACCCGATGCCCCACGTACCAATAAACTCGGCAAAAGCTTCCGAAAAGCAAGTACTCATCGCTAAAGAAAACGCGTAGAAGGACCAATCATACGTTAGTGGTAAAAATGGAACCCAGTTTGCAATTAGAAGAAATAAAGTAAAGGTCGAAATCTATTGCCTACCACTCGGTGCTGAAAAATCTGGTAACGTGGACGTGGGCGACACAGCAGCTCCAGCGGCGACAAAACTTCAGTCCGTGCAGCACACTTAAGGTATTGCACTGTGCTCTCTACTGCAGCAGGCAATATAAGTGAGTTCCACACTCGGGTATGCGTGCCAAATGAAAGTCAAGGAGGGACTGAACAACAATCTCGGTGCAATCAAACGCAAGTTCCAGCCATTCATGAAAATAAAGTCAGAGCACGAACAATATTTAGCCACTCGTAATTGCACATGGAGCATAGATCCAGCACAGATTTTCGCAGAATAGTGCAGCTGTGAAAAGCCTGTATGGATACGTTTGCGCACACTCTTTATTCCATGTCCGCTTACAGTGATGCCGCCTCCACCTAAAAGAGACATTTCCCGGAAATTTCCTAAACACGTACAGCGCTTGAACTTGTGTTAGTTTTGCCTCCAGCGTCAAAGCCCCACGTTTTTACCCGTGTCTAATATAGCTGTTTTACCAATATATTCAAAACCAAACTTCCCAGTTATCCACGCTGAAAGTATGAGCTGCCGACATTCGGAACTTCAGCTAGTTTTCCGGCTTCTGCCAAAGCATGGCACCATGTTTATGAAACTACATTCATGAATTTCGCATTTGTAGCTAAGCAGCGTATCTCCACATTGAAGTAAAAGAATAGCATGCAGCCAAGTTTCATGCATACTACCCCGCTTCAGTGCGTAGAGTTTCCGGTTAGCTAAGGTCTAAAGAGACACGTAGGTAATACTATTGTCTAGGGCATACACAACGAAGTACAATCAACATGAACAGTTTGCTATATTCCCAATTAGAAAAGACAGCAGATGGGTGCGACTTTGGCGAATTACAACCCAATTTCGAGCGAAGCTATTTGTTTGTAAGAGTTCCACCAGAAGTTTCACGTTCCTTTAATTATATCGCATAACTTAAAATGTTGCCCGTATATGACTGTTCCGTATGAAACCTTTCCCGAATGTAATGCTTTTGAGCATTTATTGCAATGAATTTTTAAAGCGCCAGTAATTGCTGAGTGCACATATTGCATCGCCATAAGATTTACTATGGTGTCCTCCGTATCTCCAGCCACCCACCTCTCGATTTCCACTAGATTTGATGTCGGTTGAGAGCGCTGTTCCCCCAGGGCAGCGGTATAAATTATGATTTCTTCGTAAAACACTTTCATAAAGTTCAGGATCCCTTTTATGCGTAATTTACTGGAAGCGTCATAATTTAATCTCCTGTCTTTGAAGTTTACCGACATATTGCCTATAAAGTGCCCTTTACTTTCGCCATGCAAAGTGGCTTGATTCCTTCACTGAGGACATCACTGAAACCAACTAGGAACGTGTTCTGACGAATGAAAGTAGGGTGGGGACACGAGGAAGGCCAGCTCAGTAATTATTTGCAACGCTTCTAACCAAACCAGTAATTTAATATTTTGGGACACATTGTAGTTACCATGACTTCTCTCTGTTTTCCACGAAACATAAACCTTTTGTAACCTACAGAATACCGGGACACTAGTTATCATAGCTAAGAGCGGCCGCATCACATGCTCTAACACTTGAACAGGCAATGTTTTGCAAAGGCTCTGTTTTATCGAAGGGCATTTAACTTCGCACAGAGAGTTTTCATAGCGTACAACCAATTTTCGCCTAATGTGGTCTAGGTGGCGTTTATAGTTCTGCCAGGGCAGCGGGCTAAATTCTGCCCCCCTCGTTAGACAGGCTTAGAAAACTCTAGAACGCTTGCATACGTAATTCATTGCGAAAGCCCCTATCGCCCATCTATTTAGAGCTTTGCCTGCTCATGAAGCATTACCTTGTCCTTACTGTCACTAAACATTAGGAAGCTGCCTCCTTTAGCTCAGTGAGGACATCAGGCGTAACTAATATATCACGCACGAAAAAAAATGATGGTTCAGTTATTATTCGTAACGCTTCTAAATAAGCTAGAAAGAGTAAAACTACCTGAACATCGAATTCTAACTGCTGCCTATTCTTTGAAAGTATAAAATATCTGAAACGCAAACTCCACCTGGGACATTAAATGGAAACCTAGCTGTAACAGCAGCCTAATGCTCTCGAATTCTTGCTGAGAAATTTTTAAAAGTGCGAATGACGAACGCGCATTTAGCATCGCACAAAAACTTGCGAATTGTTCCCTCTATGTTCGGAATATTTGACCTGAGCTGTAGTCGTCAAAAATACCAGTGATTGTAACACTGGCTAAAAATTCCATGTACGACTTGTGTGCGTATTCTACAGGAAAATGCGCATTTAACCCACCCATTTGGAAAGTTGTCTACACGTTACCCATTATATGACGCCAATTTTTCCCGGATATAAGCAATACGCCTTGTTTAATTGGCCTATGGCGCTGTAGTAGCTAACTACTAATGGCGTAAGATGCACGAATACACATGCCAAAACGACGTTTTAGTAACTGCTTGCGACACTTGCATTTAGAACAGAAAAATTAAAGTTCCGCAACGCATTGCGCCTAAAGTCTTCTTTATTTTCACGGACATTGAAGTCCTTATCTGGGGGCCGTTACAGGTGTCTTGAAATTATGTCGATTAGCGGCACTATGACACCGTGGAATGTTACGATGAGTTACTTTCAACAAAGGCAGTTTTGAACATAGACACAATAAACATTTATCGCTAGTCAATCAGAACATTTCTTCGTGCTTCGTATCAATATAAATACCGTTGCTACGCATGGTTTACCGAGAATAATGGGGAAAAAAATAAATGCCATATATAAGGCAGAAAAATTGGGAGAAATCGAGTATTCAGCAACTGTTTTCAGAGCACACAAGCAACCTACACAGTTCAAATTTTCGGCACACGACATCAAAAAGTAGCCCTCATTTCTTCAAAACATGAAATATCTCCTGTTTCTGGTCCTGCCGGGAAACAAATAATAGTGTAGGAGTTACTTAGAAGCAGCCTGAAAACAAAATCGCCAGTCAGAAGTAACACATGCCTTTAGATAAATTATGCAAACACTCCACCAAAGCTGTCCAAGTACGCGTAAGCATCCTTTGGAATTTATGTTGGCCAGCACGCAAATTTCAAGTTGTGTTCCACCAAATTGAAGTTGACCCGCGCCCAACTTCAACTTGGCCCACTCCCAAATTTCAGGTGCCCCACCCCTAAACTTCAAGGTGGCCCACCCCTATGCTTCAAGTTCACCAACCCCTCAATTTCAAATTGACCCCCCAAGTTTCAAATTGGCCCACCACAAAATTTGTGTTGTGCCACACCCAAATTTCAAGCAGGCCCAACCCCAAACTTCAAATTGGCTCACCCGCCAATTTTTATTTCGCCCGCCCCTAATATAGGCTTTCCCATGCAAATTCTATGGAGCCCATTGTATCGCTATAAGTATGCATAAGTCTGATCATATGCTTATTCTCCCAGATGGATTTTTTGGTTTCAATTGTTCCTCATGACGTTGAAAGCTACCAAGCATCTGCAGTTACACTCTTACAACGATTAGATATCTAAACTTCGCAAATGACGAATCGTTCTGCAAATATATAACACTAGCCTTCTTGCGTGACGGACAGATTTTGCTGGTGTACTCGCCAAAGAATGCTTAGGCATTAAAAATTCTAGTCAGTGTTCTATCGAGGCTATTATCACGATAAGTCGTGATTACAAAATCTAATTCTCCAATTCGACTGTAACAGCTTTGATTAGGATATTGATAATAAGACTCTGAGACTACACCGCTATGTAGGCTACCTCTGTATATAGATTCAATAGTTTCAGCATTCGACAATCCAATGATTTTATGCCGCAAAGCAGAGCAGCCATTGGGCGCAGCTCATTAAAATACCTTATGAAGGTTGAATATAGCAAGTTGACTGTTTTGAAGTAAGGATATAGCCGTCCGAAAAAGGTGGGCATGTTGCATGTAGCGCAGCCAGGCACGTCGCCAGGCTATTTTGGGGGGTGAGGAAGAGGCTAAGCTGCCCCTTTTCTCCTTTGACTTTCCCGTGCTTGGTGCATAATAATGCAACTATCACCTTGAGCAGGCCCTTGGTCTGCGTGAAAGCGTGCACCATCCTGTACTTGTCTGGAGTGGGCGTTCAAAGAAAGTCGCCTTTGTTCACAGGTGACATGCTAGGCATAAAAGGGAGCTGGGCGCCAGCTGTAGAAATTTCGGGGATGCTAAAGGCCGGCTGAGCCCCCCCCCCCCCCCCCCCGCCGCACTCTTCTCCCGCTGGCTACGCCACTGGTGCAAGCTGACATTTGCTAGGGCGGCAACTGCCCAGAGCCAGCTCTTCTCTGCAGAGTCAGCGTGTATGGCGAATACTACGTGTAGTTCACTGCAGCTCGCCACGAGCAGGCACGAAGGATAATCCTCGCTGCCCAAGCAGGGTATATCTTCTAAAGAAAACCTTTTGCTTATGTGGCCACGGTATTAGGAAGGTCAAGTTGGCTTCAACTACAGCTTTGTTGGACTTTCCAGTGTGCAGCCGCAAGTGCTCGCTTTCAAAAGTGAGGGAAGGGCAATAGCATATTTTGACCCCCTCCCCCACGGTAGATGCGCCTATGGGCGCAACGTCCGCGGGTATTCTACGCTATCTGAAATAAGGGTAGAGTAGATTGCCCCAAGAAATCGCACACGTGAATGGCCTAAGTGCAGCCCTAAATCGGAGGCGGCGGTCCAAGAGTCATCACAAGTGACGTGGAAGACGCAGAAACAGTATTAGAAAAACGTATGAAACACTGAACTCTCGAATGTGCATAATTGTGCTCAGTAAGGTAAGCAATCCTAAAAAAACTAACCCACTCTGAATCGTCGAACTCATAGAAAACCACGAACTACTTTGTCATAATGTAATAGGTTTTAGAAAGGGACTCTCCACACAGGACGCAATGCTCCTCCTGAAGAGATCCATATTCTAGAACGAGACGCGGGGCGTACGAGGTATCACTGCACTCGACCTCGCTAACGCCTTTCATATGGTGGCTCACGAACACATCTAAAACAAAGCTTCCTCTCTCAGCCTAGGACGGAAATTCTTTAATTTGACTCTCTCTTTCTTGTCGGGAAGGAAAGCGTTCGTTCGACTGGGTACAACCTCGGGCGCTCCTTATGAACTGGGCAACTGCGGAACCCCTCAGGGCTTGGTCCTAACTCTCCGAAAGGCTGGCCGTACTCCCAGAAATAGGTAACGCAATCTATTCAGACGATGTCAGAGTCTGGTCCCCAGGGGGATCTCTGGCCGATCTATTGCAATCTCTCCAAGGGGCCATAGATGTAATGGAAGAATTTCTTACATGCACTGGTCTTAAGCTTTCACCGACAAAATCCAAACTCCTCCTCTACAGATAGTCGAGGCAGGGCGTTAAGAACCTCCAGCCTCTGGAAACACTGCCAGTCTAAATTACGACACCAGAAGAGCACCCGATCCCGAGGGTGAACTCCATCAAAATTTTAGGGCATTTATACAACGCCAAAGGGTGTAATGCAGAAGCTCTAAACAAGCTGGGCACGCAGGTGAAAAACATACTAAGACTCATCACTAGAATGACAAGCAAAAGGCGGTGACTCAGGGAGGACAAGCTGCTCAGGGTGTTCCAGGCTTTTTTTCATCAGTCGTATTGCTTACACAGCACCATACCTCAAATGGAGCAAAACGAAAAAGAACAGACTCGACACACTCATCAGGTCCAGCGTCAAAGGAATACTCGGTATTCCAGAGTGCGCTTGCACGGTGAAACTGCTTGAACTCGGAATTCCCAATACCACAGACGAATTATTTGAAGCACAGTTTATTGCACAGATCTCCAGGCTTTCTTAACTAAGCCGGGAATTAAGATTCTTGGTGAAGCTGGTACACTCCCTATACAGGCACCGCTCGACAGACACCCCCTGTCTAAATTAGCGCGGGAGTGTATAAAGATTGAGCCCGGGCCGAGGAATATCCACCCAATCTATAACGAAGGTCACAGAAGAGCGCGGGCTAGAACCATCCTTCAACGAATCAATCCTCACGAGGCAGATGCTTTCTTCGTCGACGCCGCCAAATATGACAGCGAAGACAGGTTTGTAATCTCGGTCGTTGATGCGCACGGAACATTTATCAGCGCCGCGTGAATCTACACTAAACATGCGAACGAGGCGGAGGAAACCGCGATAGCCTTGGCTCTTCAAGCTGCAAAAGGCCCGAAGACCATTTTCTCCGACTCGCGCACGGCGGTCAGGGCTTTCGCGTTCGCTCTAGTTTCTAAACACGCAGCCGGTATCGTTAACAGATCCTTTCATATTACTGGAGAAACTGGAGGTCATACCATAGCGTGGTTCCCGGCCCACGTGAATGATATAACTAACCAGGTGTGTTGGAACCCTAACGAGCTGACCAACTGCCTGGCCCGTGTATTCACGAACCGCGCCCGAGCTAACGGTCCGGCTCTCCAACAGGATTGCCCCTTCAAGGAACCTCTTACCACATATCACGAAATTACGTCGCATTACAGACACAACAAGAGGAAATTCCCTTCCCCCAGCGTGAAACTGAACAGGGCTCAGGCCGTTACTTTCAGGCTCTTACAGACAAGATCCTACCTCACACACACGGCGCTTAGTTGGATAGACTCTAGCTTCCCGCAGTCGAGCTCCAAATGCGGTCACGCAAGCTGCTCCTTCGACCACATGCTCTGGCTGTGCCCGTACAACGCGGGCTCCGACCTTCAATACAAGGCCAAGGAGGACGACTTGCTGAAGAGTTCGGATTTCACGAACCCACTACAGGCCGTCCAGACGGCCCGCGACGTCACGGAGAGTCACCACCTCCCAGTCGCGTTGGGGGTGGAGCCATCAACTTGACTGGGGAGCATTCGGTTCCCCCCAATCAAGTTTCTCAGGACACGCCAATAAAGTTCTCGTCACTGTCAAACCACCCTGAGCTAGGAGCAGAGAGAGCAGTTTCTCTCTCCTCTTCGCTACCCTCCATACAGGCTCTGTATACTCTTCGCCGCGCACTTTTCTAAAGGAAGCGCGGACGCTATAGCAGTACCGCCAGTCATGTTGGCGTTCTTTTCTTCTTTGAAAACCTTCAACGTCCGTTTATCAGCTATTCGAATTTTCAGGTACCTACTATTGCCGCCTTAGTCACAGTGCAAAACAAGATACGCGTTGGGAAAACAAAAGACGAGAACGCAAACAATAAGTGTGAACCGGAAGAACAACGAAAGCATAGAATGACAGAAACAGTCCCACAGTTGGCAATAGTTGCTTTAACGTACACGACACGTACGCTTACAGTTCACGCGATGCGACACTGTAGACTGCTTACCGCTGTAGGGTTCGTAGTCTATAGAAGAGTTAACTGCTGGGCTAGTTGGTGATCTTGCATACTGAAACGATTTTGCGCCAAAAAACAACACACAAGAAAGACGACGACACCACGGGCGCTACTTCAGCTGTTTAATGACGGTGAAAGCACTCGACATATATAGCCCTCCAAAACACGGCGCATGTGTACAAGGCAACATGGAGTACAAAGTTTTATCAGAGTAGGCACGATAGAAACTTGAGCTCAGCCTTGTAAAGAAAAACCGATGTATCACTAACACAGCTCGGACCCGCTTTCTTGATGTAGAAGGCTTCCAATGTTTCACGCGATTTCTGATGCCTGCCTTTACCCAAAATCATGGCATCGCGGAACCATGGAAAACAAACGGTGCAGGCCCTGCAGTGATCCACAAGTCGCTCAACTTCATTATTTTTTACCTTTTTCATGTTCCCTAAGCCGGTCGTTCACACAACGCCCAGTCTGTCCAATGTAGGATTTCCCGCAGGACAGAGGAATTTCATATACGACGTTTGTGGCAAACTTTACGAAACGCGCCCATGCTTCTTCTGACAGCCAGGCATTTGGCTTTCGCAAGTTATGCGACGGCTTAGCTGGGCAAGCTTTTGGGGAGCGGAGAACACCTCGGGCATATTATACCGGTTAGCCACTTTTTTCAGGCTGTGCGTGGCTTTATGGATGTATGGGACCCCTATAGGCCACTCTTTTTTCTTCGGCTCTACCCTGCTTACCCCAGCCTTCAACTTCTTCAAAAGCGTTTCTGCCACAGGGACCAAGACCGACTCATGGAAGCCAGCTGCGACGAGCCTGCCCAATTGGTTGTAAAACCTTGCTTGCATCTCGCGCACACACGACTTCCAGTCCGGTATGCCAAAACCTCAGAATATCTTGTACATTGTTGAAACAAGCTCACATAAATATGTTCAACACATTAACGTCGGCGTGCTGGTGTCCAAAACACGCGGTCACTGGACTCATATTTCATGTAACGTCTTAAATTTTTGTACGTGTTGATGCTTACAGAGGCGCGCCGCCATGCTTGTACGAGATAGAACTGGGGCAACGGCATCGATGATTCCCTCGCGTATGTCCTGCGGCAAAAAGTCGTTCAGCATCGTCGTGCGATCAATTACTTAGCTTAAGGGGAACTGCTTCAACCGCGTTATTTTTTTTGCTCTCACTGTGCTAGCGAAAGTCACCCATGGAAGAATAACACTGTGCTTATTGTTGTCACCGCCGGTGAGATTATCATCATCACCACGTTTTTTATGTCCACTGCAAGACGAAGGCCTCTCACTGCAATCTCCAATTACCCTTGTTCCGTGCCAGCCGATTTCAACTTGCAGCTGGAAGTTTCCTAAGTTCTTCCCCGCACCTAGTCTTCTTTCGTCCTGGACTGCGCTTCCCTTCTCTTGGCATCCATTCTGGAACCCTAGTGGCCCAGCGGTTATCTAAACCACACATTACATTATCTGCCCAGCTTTATTTTTTCTCTTAATGTCCATTAGCATATCGGCTATCCCCGTTTGCTCTCTGATCCACATTGCTCTCATCCTGTCTCTTAACGTTGCGCCTAACCTTCCTCCTTCCGTCGCTTTTTCTGCGATTCTTAACTTGTTCCTGAGCTTCTCTGTTAATCTCCAAGTTTCTGCTCCATATGTCAGCACGGGTAGAATACAAGATTGTACCTTTCTTTTCAACGAGGGTGGTAAGCTTTCTGTCAGGATCTGACAGCCTCTGCCGTATGCACACCAATGGATTTCATTCTTCTGTAAATTTCATTCGCATGATGAGGGCTCCCTCTGAGTGATTGACCTAGGTAAACGTACTCCTCCACAGACTCTAGAGGCTGACTGGTGATCTGGAGCTCTTCTCTTTCCAAGCAATTGATCATTATTTTTGTCTTTTGCATATTAAGCTTCAATCATACAGTTACGCTCTCTATGGTAAGGTTCTCAATCATTTGTTGTGGAACACTCTTGTTGAACAGGACAATGCCATCTGCAAACATAAGGTTGTCGAGATGATCGCCGTTGATCCTCACTCCCAAGCCTTCCCAGCTTAATACCTTAAATACTACTTCGAAGCCTGTAGTGAAAAGCATGGGAGAGCTTGTGTCTGCTTGTCTGCCCCTTTCTTTATAGGTGTATTTCTACTTTTCTTGAGGACAATCAAGAAAGCTGTGGAATATTTGTAGATATTTTCGAAGATAATTACGTAAGCCTCCTGTACTTTTTGATTACATTATACCTCAGTGACTGCTGGTACTTCCACTAAATCAAGTGCCTTTTCTTAATCTATGAAAGCCATATATATAGGCTGATTGTACTCTGCCGATTTCTCAATTACCTGAATGATGACATGGATGCAGTTTATTGTAGAGTATTCCTTCCTGAAGCCAGCCTGTTCTCTTGGCTGACTGAAGTCAATTGTCGCCCTTAGTGTATTGGAAATTATCTTGATGAATATTTTGTACAATACTAGAAGTAGGGTAATGGGTGTCTATTATTAAGTACTTTAATGTCTCGCATTTTCTGGATTGGTGTAATGTGGGCATTCTTCCAGTTCTCTGAGACAGTTGAAGTCGTCAGAGTTTTTCTACAAATGGCCACAAGCTCTTCAAGCACCATGCCTCCTTCATATTTGATTAAATCGACTGTCATTCTATCTTTTCCTGCCACTTTTTCTCATTCCATGTATTGCATGACCCTTCTAACATAATCGCTAGTTATAGGAGGAACCTTTGTAACCAGTTCATTAAGTCTTCGAATGGAGATATCGTGGCAACTCTGGATACTGTACAGGTCAGTATAAAATTCTTCCGCTGCTTTTACTATATCTTCGAAATTGCTGATGATATTACCCTGCTTGTCTTTCACTGCATTCATCTTGGCTTGTCCTATGACAAGTTTTCTTCTCACTGATTCTATGCTGCTTCATTCTTTACTGCTTCCTGAGTCTTTTTCCCGTTATAATTTCAAATATCCCTTACTTTCTCCTTGTTGATCATTTCTGACAGTTCCGGGAATTCTATCTGAGCTCTTGAGTTGGACACTTTCATTCTTTGTTGTTTCTTTACGATGACTTTGGTTACTTGGGAGAGCTTACCTACTGGTTGCCCCTGTTACCTTACCTCCTACTTCAACTGCTGCTTCTGAAGCTTGTCTAGTTATGGTTTCTTAAGTTGATTGCATTTACGTCACCTTCATCCCTCTGTTCAAAAGCTGAGTACCAGCCTAATTTGGTCTGCTTTTACCCTTACTGCGTATAGGATGGCCTCTTTCTTCTTGACCAATTTTAGTTTTTTTTCTCATGTTGAGCAGAATCCTAGACCTCACTAACTTATCATCACTGGACTGTACCTAACACTTCTATATCCTGCACAATGCTGGGGTAGCAGAAAGTATGAAATCTAGTTCATTTCTTGTTTCCCCATTAGGGCTTTGAAGGTCCCCTTCCTGTTGCTACGCTTCCTGGAGAACCCCGCAGGGGCGTCTGCGTCAGCAGGCGTTTGGTGTGTTGCGACACCATGTACCCGAGCACACGAGGGTTGGAACCTCCCGCGTGTAACCCTGCGCGTCTTAGCCATGTCCAGGAAAAAGGGGAGCATGGGGGTTGAGCTAATGCCGGGTGTTCGGAACTTTACGGCCCCTCGGCGGCGGCAACACACCCCTTTGGCCTCGGCTTCACGTAAGCGGCGCCCCTGGACTGACCCAAGGGGGGGAAAGCGGTAGTTGTCTTTTCCTGTCTCTTAATCCATCCAACCTTCACCTTTCTCTCACTTTCCACCTTTCCTGTCTCCTTCTCATCTCGTTATTTCCGAGCTTCCTGGCAGCATGGCTTAACCTTGTGTGAGTAGCCAACCTAGGTTATGTCATATTTGGATACAGTGACAACGTACAGCTGGCGTTTGCAGGCCCTGCAGCGTCCCTTTGTTGGACTCCATGGTGGGTGGCTGGTGTTCCTGCCGAAAACTGCACGTCTGCACGTGGCTACTTCCTTCCCTTCACTACCTGATGGGCCTCATAAAACAGGGCGCACTGAAGATGTTTTCAAATTTTTCGGACGCCAAGTCCACACCTTCGCTCATTTTCACGTAGTACAATAAAAAAAAAAACAGGCAAACCAATGCGAACCGTCTCACCATTCCCTGTTTCAAAGTCGTTAACTGAATTCTTCGTCTAGGATATAAGGCGTCGAGGATGGCAAGCGGTGATCTCTTGGAGCTCCGCGATCAGAAGCAGTTTGAGAAACTGCCAAAACTAGTGTCGTTAGGGGAAACCGAAGTAGTCGTAACCCCGCACCCCCCTACTATGATTACCACTCGTGGCGTAGTTTCAGGTGATGATCTTTTGGAGTTAACTGAAGCGGAACTCTTGGAGTGCTTCGGTGAACAGAATGTGATCAATGTTAAAAGAATTGAGATGAGGCAAGATGGCATAGAAATCCAAACCAAGCATTTGATAATTACTTTCGGTTCAAGCATCCTGCCCGAGTCAATCGAGGCAGAGTACATTATGCCAACGTTTCAGCCACAGTTTGCAGAGCTGCCGAGGCTGCCAAACTTGTGCGAAGCGCAGTGCCCATGAACACACCTGTGAAGCTTGTGAGAACTCTCTCGACTGTGTAAACTGTGATGGGGAGCACGCCGCCTATTCGCGGTCGTGCCCATCCTGGAAAAAAGAAAAGGAAATTGTCACAATCAAAGTGAAAGAAAACATATCTTTCAAGGAGGCACGTAGGCGGGTGTCATACCTGCCTAAGAGCAGCTTTGCCGATGCGGCGCGTCAGGCGGCAGCGTCACAACGGCTTCCGGCGGCTGTCCGATCCACAAGCGGTGAGTCGGCGGTTATGCCACCTGCCCCCGCGGTGGTTGCAGCTAGCGCTGCTCCGTCACCCCAGCAGAAGGCGCCATCCACCTCCGGGCAGGTGGCCTCGAGGCGTCCAACGTGCCGAGGCCATCGCGCCAAACAAAGCGCTCGGAAGAGCGCGTGTCCAGCGCCTCGCAACAGGCGATGGACACAACAGCCAGAAAGACGTCGCCACCAGCACCTAAGGAGAGGCGAGGCTCACTCGATCGCTCCAAAAAAGACAAAACTTCAGTGAGGGCGCCTGCAAAGGGCCCGTCAGCTAATCCTCGTCTCCTAAATATACAGTAATAAACACAAGAAACAATGGATACACAAATACTACAGTGGACTATGCGAGGACTTCTATATAACCTCGACGACATTAGAGAACTACTACACAAACACAATCCCAAGTTGCTGTGGTGTCAGGAGACACATCTGAAACCTACAAACACAAACTTTCTTCGCAATTACTTCATCTTCCGAAAGGACCGCGATGAGGCTAACGCCTCTGGCGGAGTAGCAATAACAGCGGACAAGCCTGTAGCTTGCCGACACGCCGCCCTTGAGACGCCCCTTGAGGCAGTGACAGTTCGGGCCATTCTTTTTAATAAGTTAATCATTGCCTGTTTTATTTACATACCCCCAACCATCCTCTCGAAAAAACAGGCTTTTACAACCTTATTATCCAGCTTCCCTAACCTTACATACCTGTGGGAGTATTAAGGCTCACCACACGATGTGGGGAGGCTCACGATGCGACGCGAGAGGTCGATTAGTAGAAAACTTTTTAGTAAACACGGATGCATGTCTGTTCAATAAGAACAAACCGACGTATTATAATATGCATCACAATTCACATTCTTCTATAGACTTATCTATGGACTCGGCAGCTCTTATCCCTCACTTATAATGGAGCGTTATTAAAGATCCCTAAGGAGGTGACCATTTTCCTGTACTTTTAAACTTAATTGTACCACAGGAATGCCCTCCACTTATGCCTCGGTGGAAGCTAGCTTCTGCCGACTGGGACCATGTTAAGGAATCGACTTACCTACCACGAGATTTTACCATCGGTTTTAGTATTGACGACGCGGTAGCGTATTTTATGGCTTTTTTCAACGAATCAGCGAATAACTTCATTCCACAATCAAGCGGTAGCTCACCCAGAAGAATACGTTCGTGGTGGAATGACGAGTGCAAGGAGGCGCGGAAAAAACAAAATTAAGTGTGTGCCATACTGTGCCGATTCCCAACCGAAGAAAGTTTGATAGCATTTATAAACATCAAACCGCAGGGAAGACGAACGCGATGGCACGCTAAGACGACAAGTTCCGAAAGATCCTTGTGCGGTATTAACTCGTACACACAGGAGGCAAAAGTATGGAATGGAGTGAGGAGACTTAAGGCACAACAAAATTCATCCGTTGCCCCTTGTTGATATAGAGGGAAATAAGTTGGAAGAGCAGGCCGACGCTCTTGGTGAACACTTCGAGCGCGTCTCTAGCTCCCCTCACTATTCGGATAACTTTTTGAAAAGTAAAGCAATAGAAGATCTTAAGCCTCTGAATCGGAAATGTATCCTAAATGATCATTATAACTGTCCTTTTGCCATGGCGGAACTTAAAGCTTCCCTATCAGCTTGTCACAATTCTGCACCGGACCCTGATAGAATCACGTACGCTATGACTAAGTACCTGCACTCCGACACACAAATCACGCTACTCACACTTTTCAACACTATCTGGGCTGCTGCTTGCCTCCCATCTAATTGGAAAGAAGCTATTGTGATCCCGGTTTTGAAGCACTGTAACGATACTTCATTGCTGACTAGCTACCATCCTATAGTGCTTACGACCTGCCTCTGTAAGCTTTTTGAAAAAAAAAATGATCAGTTGCCGTCTCATACATTTCCTAGAATCTAGCAAAATACTTGACCCATTTCATTGTGGCTTTAGGCAAGGGCAATCTACAACCAACCATCTCGTGCGCATGGAAAGAAGCATTCACGATGCCTTCGTGCACAAACAATTCTTCTTATCTGTATTTCTTGGTATGGAAAAAGCGTACGACACAACTTGGGGGTATGGAATCCTGCGCGACCTTTCGGCACAGGGCATCCGCGGCAATATGTTAAACATTATAGAGAGCCACCTAGAGAATCGTACATTTCGGGTGAAAATGGGTCATGCACTGTCGCGTACATTCATACAGGAAACTAGGGTACCCCAAGGTGGCGTACTCAGCTGCACGCTCTTTGTCGTAAACATGAACACGCTTCATGCATCATTATCACCAGCTATATTTTTTATTCCGTCTACATAGACGATATCCAAATAGGTTTCAAATCCTGCAACCTCACAGTGTGCGAAAGGCAGATACAGCATAGCTTAAACAAGGTTTTCAAGTGGGCAGATCAAAACGGATGAAAAATCACCTCCCACAAAAGTTATTTTGTTCTCTCCACAAGAGAGGCCTGCTCCCAGATCCTTGTGTTGAACTAGGTGGACAACAAATTCCTGTCAACAAATAGCACAAATTTCGAGGTGTTATACTTGGCTCCAGGCTTACTTTGATTTCACACATAAAATGTCTTAAAGCAAAGTGTCTAAAAACAATGTACCTACTTAAAATCCTATCCCATACAACATGGGGTAGCGACAGGATTGCCTTTTGAATCTTTACAGGAGCCTAGTTCGATCACGAACAGATTATGGTGCTGTAGTATATCACCATGCCGCACCAAGCGCGCTAAAGATGTTTGACCCCGTTCATCATCTGGGCATCCGCCTGGCCACTGGCGCATTTCAAACAAGCCCTGTTGCAAGCCTATATGTAGAGTGAGAGTGAGTGACTCTATTTTCAGCGAACATACATCAGCTTCACATATTTTTTCAAAGTGTGCTCTAATAAAGAACATCCGTGTTCCGTAACCGCAAACGACTTGGCCTGCGCAACACTTTTTCCTACTAGACCCTCCATGAGACTTCCTTTGTCATTTCGTGCAAGAGAACGTAGCGGAGGAATGGATGTCCCAGTTCTCGAACATTGCCTAATGCCTCCAGCTAAGCTATTACTACCCTGGGAGTGGCAGATGATAGACTGTGACGTATCCTTTATAGAGGTCACAAAGCACGCACCCGACCTCAAAATCACTATGCATTTCCATGAACTTCAATCGAAGTACTCCTGCTCAGAATTCTACAGAGATGCGTCAAAATCACATGCTGGTGTATCTTATGCTGCTGTTGGTTCCTCTTTTTTATAAATCTGACGTATTGAACCCGCCAACAAGTATCTTCACTGCAGAAGCCTATGCAGTACCGTCTGCAGTAAAACATAAATAAATTAAAACTCGACTGAGCAATAATATTTCCAGACTCGTTAAGCCTTGTCAAAGCGTTAATTTCTTTACAAAAGCATGCAAATCCTCTTTTCATTGAACTTTACTCGCTCTTATGCAATATTTATCTATCTCATAGGCACGTAGTAATATGCTGGGTACCATGCCATAGTGGCATCGAGGGTAATGTATTACCTGACAAAATGGCCACATCACTCACATCACTAAACACTTTTCCTACGGCTGCTGTCGCTGTCACAGATATGAAGCCTTTCTTACTGCGACAATACTGGCAACGCATGTGTAACGCATGTGGAACGCATGTGGAGCGCAGTAACAAATAATAAAGTGCACGTTATAAAGCCACAGATAGGTTTTTGGCCCTCCACAGCAAAATCACGGCGAACAGATATCCTATTTTGTCGCCTCACAATAGGGCACACATTTGGTACCCACAATTTACTGCTTACTGAAAATGAACCGCCAACCTGTGGTCAATATGGTGAGAGGCTCACCGTCCTCCAGGTACTCTTGGAGTGTCGGAAAGTCGAATCTGAAAGAAATAAACATTTTCCTCTTGCATATCATTATTGCGTCCCTCTTCACCCAGCTATGTTTCTTGGTAAAGAACCATTTTATAACACCAAAGTAATCCTCAATTTCTTAAATGATGTTGTCCTACATGTTATAAGCCCATTAAATTCGTGGTGCATCCTCTTTCCAGAGGATGCCGCTGTGATAGTTATATTGCATAGCACATGCCTCTAGGCCCTTGTGTCTCAAGGGCTCTAACGAGGCCGCGGTGCTCTAGTGAATTTTAGAATGTTATACATTTTTATATGGTATCGTCATTTCGCAATGCACCTTAATGCTCATAGTACACGTATTTTGTCATTACCATCATCTTACTACACATAGACTTTATGCACATTACAGCGACCATTTTTAAGGCCCCTTTACAGCCACGTCACATCAACTTCATAGAAGTCATAACTCCATTGCAAAGTCATCCACACTCGCTTGGTGCTCTTTGGCCATACCTGGACCTTGCGCCAACAAACACCACACATTCGTTAATTCATTCATGCTTCCTGGAGAAGGTTTTCATCATTCGCAGCTTCTTCCTTTCAGCAAATTCTACCAGCATCTCTCCTCTAGTGTTCCTAAAATCAATGCCGTAGTTGCCATTTGCTTATTCACCAGCCTGCTTCTTCCACACCTTTGTAGTGAAGTCGCCCATGACTACAATATATTGAGTATGCAATTTTCTCATTGCTAATTAAACATCTTCATAAAACTGTTTTATTTCATCATGATCGTGACTGGAGGTTGGACAGAAGGATTGTACTACATTTATTCTATACCTCCTTTTTAGTTTTATTATGACTGCTGCTACGCTATCCATAATGCTGTAAAATTCTTCAATGTTGCCCGCTATGTCCTTATTGATTCGGAATTACACCCCTTATTGCTTCTTATTTGGGAGTCCTCTATAGCAGAAGACGTGGCCGTTATTCTGCCCTGTATAAGCCTCATCAGTTCTTCTGTAGCCTCACTCAGGCCAATGGTATACCAAAGAATGCCTGATAGTTGTTTAGAATCATCCTAAGCTAGCTTCACTCGAGGGCATTCGTGTATTGTACGTTACCAGGGTCAGTTTCCAGTGGCGACCTGTCTGAGTCCAGAGGCTCTGAGCACCCTAAGCTGCGTTATAGGCCTGGTCAGGCGTTCGGCAGCTGCTGGGTACTGAGGGTCATTGGTTGTTTGAAGGAGTCATGAGGGAGGTAGTGGTCGAGTACTACACCAGGAAGGCTAATTCCTGTTCTGGTGAGGAAGTGCCTTTTGTTGAAGCTTAATGGGCCTTCTTTATTTGGTTGTATCTGGATTAGTATAGCCCCACTGGCCCTCGGCACTTTATGCCGCTGTCAGGCGCCACTCCAAGCCTGGAGATATAGCGGACTGGAAGTGAACTCGATAGCAGGTAAGGTGGAAGTGGAGAGCACAGCAGTTATGTCATAAAGCTCACTTTAACTTCCTCACAAATATTGAACGGGCCAAACACCTCCATAGATAAATGCATGGAGACGCTGTGTCATCCCCGTCCACTGCATGGATACACTCTGTCTTCCGTGTCCGCTTCTAGTGTCGCCGCCTCAACATAATGAAAGTACATTTCCTGCAAATCGACTAAACACATGCACCACTCGCATTTGGTTTATTTTTCCTTTTGGCATGCAAGTCTCACGTTGCTACTTTCTGTAACATTCTCATTTGACTTGTATACTTAAGCTTCCCATATACCTGCTGCAGCCCAGTTATTCGCTCCAAAAGTATGACCTGCGGAAATTCAAGACTTTCGGTAGTTCTCCCGCTTTTTGTAAAGTAGGCACCATGTCTATCAAACTACGTTTATCCATTTCGTATTGGTCGCATGGTGACAAAACTTCGGTTCGGGCTAGCCTGCCCGATACCGGCTAGCTAAGTTCTAAAGAGACACGTAGGTAATAGTATTGTCGAGGTTATACACAACGAAGTACAATAAACATAACTGAATAGCAGTAATAACAAAAAAAGGCAGCAGATGTGTGCGACCGTGGAGAATTACAACCTAATTTCCCGCGATGCTGTTGCTTTGGAACAGTTACCATAACGGAGCACTTCCTGTAATTATACAGCATGCTTTAAAAACTTGCCCGTATATGACTGTTCCGTTCGAAACCTTGCCCGCATGTCGTGCTTTGGAGCATTTATTGTTGGCAATATTTTTAAAAGCCAGTAATTCGTGAACACACGTTACTTCGTGATAACACTTACCAGGGTGTCTTTCACCCATCCTCCCCCCCCTCCCCCACCCTGAATTTGCGCTACATTTGATATTGGTTTGTTCACAGTTCTCCTAGGCAGGGGGGCAAATTTTGCTTCGTTTGTAAAATATATTAACAAAGCTCCGGATCGTTTGAATGCGCAAATTACTGCAAATGTCGTAATTAGTTCCCTATCTTTCAAGTTTACCGACATATTGCCTATAGCGCCCTTTATCTACGCCAAGTATAAACAAAGTACCTTGTATTGTTCACTGGAACATCAGTAAAACAAACTAGCAACGTCTTCAGATGCATGGAGATGGGAGGAGGGAGGCGGGAATGACCGCTCAGTAATTATTTGCAAGGCACCTAAATGGACCAGGAACTTAAAATTTTGCCGTACATTGTACTTACCACGATTTCCCTCCTCTTTCCGGACAGGCCACAATTGGAATCTGAACCTGGCAATGTTTAACGTTAGAAGGCTATCCAGTGAGGCGAGTCTAGCAGTGTTATTGGAGGAATTAGAGGGTAGTAAATGGGATATAATAGGGCTCAGTGAGGTTAGGAGGACAAAAGAAGCATATACAGTGCTAAAAAGCGGGCATGTACTGTGTTACCGGGGCTTAGCGGAGAGACGAGAACTAGGAGTCGGATTCCTGATTAATAAGGAAATAGCTGGTAACATACAGGAATTCTATAGCATTAACGAGAGGGTGGCAGGTCTTGTTGTGAAACTTAATAAGAGGTACAAATTGAAGGTGGTACAAGTCTATGCCCCTACATGCAGTCATGATGACCAGGAAGTCGAAAGCTTTTATGAAGACGTGGAATCGGCGATGGGTAAAGTCAAAACAAAATACACTATACTGATGGGCGACTTCAATGCCAGGGTAGGCAAGAAGCAGGCTGGAGACAAGTCAGGGGGGGAATATGGCATAGGCTCTAGGAATAGCAGAGGAGAATAATTAGTAGAGTTTGAAGAACAGAATAATATGCTGATAATGAATACCTTTTTCCGCAAGCGGGTTAGTCGAAAGTGGACGTGGAGGAGCCCGAATGGTGAGACCACAAATGAAATCGACTTCATACTCTGCGTGAACCCTGGCATCATACAAGATGTAGACATGCTCGGCAAGGTACGCTGCAGTGACCATAGGATGGTAAGAACTCGAATTAGCCTAGACATGAGGAGGGAAAGGAAGAAACTGGTACACAAGAAGCCAATCAATGAGTTAGTGGTAAGAGGGAAACTAGAGGAATTCCGGATAAAGCTACAGAACAGGTTTTCGGCTTTAACTCAGGAAGAGGACCTTAGTGTTGAAGCAATGAACGACAATCTCATGGGCATCATTAAAGACTGCGCAATAGAAGTCGGTGGTAACGCCGTTAGACAGGAAACCAGTAAGCTATCGCAGGAGATGAACGATCTGATCAAGAAACGCCAATGTATGAAAGCCTCTAACCCTACAGCTAGAATAGAACTGGCAGAATTTTCTAAGTTAATCAACAAGCGTAAGACAGCGGACAACAGGAACTATATTATGGATAGAATTGAACAGGCTCTCAGGAACGGAGGAAGCCTAAAAACAGTGAAGAAGAAACTAGGAATAGGCAAGAATCAGATGTGTGCGTTAAGAGACAAAGCCGGCAATATCGTTACTAATATGGATGAGATAGTTCAAGTGGCTGAGGAGTTCTATAGAGATTTATACAGTACCAGTGGCACCCACGACGATATTGGAAGAGAGAATAGCCTAGAGGAATTCGAAATCCCATAGGTAACGCCAGAAGAAGTAAAGAAAGCCTTAGGAGCTATGCAAAGGGGGAAGGCAGCTGAGGAGGATCAGGTAACAGCAGATTTCTTGAAGGATGGTGGTCAGATTGTTCTAGAGAAACTGGCCACCCTGTATACGCAATGCATCATAACCTCGAGCGTACCGGAATCTTGGAAGGACGCTAACATAATCCTAATCCATAAGAAAGGGGACGCCAAAGACTTGAAAAGATATAGACCTATCAGCTTACTGTCCGATGCCAACAAAGTATTCACTAAGGTAATCGCAAATAGAATCAGGAACAGCTTAGACTTCTGTCAACCAAAGGTCCAGGCAGGATTCCGTAAAGGCTACTCAACAATAGACCATATTCACACTATCAATCAAGTGATAGAGAAATGTGCAGAATATAACCAACCCCTATATATAGCTTTCATTGATTACGAGAAAGCGTTTGATTCAGTCCAAACCTCAGCAGTCATGGAGGCATTACGGAATCAGGGTGTAGACGAGCCATATGTAAAATACTGGAAGATATCTATAGCGGCTCCACAGCCACCGTAATCCTCCACAAAGAAAGCAACAAAATCCCTATAAAGAAAGGCGTCAGAGAGGGAGATACGATATCTCCAATGCTATTCACAGCATGTTTACAGGAGGTATTCAGAGGCCTGGAGTGGGAAGAATTGGGGATAAAAATTTATGGTGAATACCTTAGCAACTTGCGATTCGCGGATGATATTGCCTTGCTTAGTAACTCAGGAGACCAATTGCAATGTATGCTCACTGAGCTGGAGAGGCAAAGCAGAAGGGTGGGTCTGAAAATTAATCTGCAGAAAACTAAAGCATTGTTTAACAGCCTCGGAAGAGAACAGCAGTTTACGATAGGTAGCGAAGCACTGGAAGTGGTAAGGGAATACATCTACTTAGGGCAGGTAGTGACCACGGATCCGGATCATGAGACTGAAGCAACAAGAAGAATAAGAATGGGCTGGGGTGCGTTTGGCAGACATTCTCAAATCATGAACAGCAGGTTGCCTTTATCCCTCAAGAGAAAAGTGTATAATAGCTGTGTCTTACCAGTACTCACCTACGGGGCAGAAACCTGGAGGCTTACGAAAAGGCTTCTACTCAAATTGAGGACGACGCAACGAGCTATGGAAAGAAGAATGATAGGTGTAACGTTAAGGTATAAGAACAGAGCAGATTGGGTGAGGGAACAAACGCGAGTTAATGACATCTTAGTTGAAATCAAGAAAAAGAAATGGGCATGGGCAGGACATGTAATGAGGAGGGAAGATAACCGATGGTCATTAAGGGTTACGGACTGGATTCCAAGGGAAGGGAAGCGTAGCAGGGAGCGGCAGAAAGTTAGGTGGGCGGATGAGATTAAGAAGTTTGCAGGGACGGCATGGCCACAATTAGTACATGAGCGGGGTTGTTGGAGAAATATGGGAGAGGCCTTTGCCCTGCAGTGGGCGTCACCGGGCTGATGATGATGATGATGATGATGATGACCTGTTCTGTAGCTTGATCTGGAATTCCTCTATTTTCCCTCTTACCACTAACTCATTGATTGGCTTCATATGTACCAGTTTCTTCCGTTCCCTCCTCAGGTCTAGGCTAATTCAAGTTCTTACCATCCTACGGTCACTGCAGTGCACCTTGCTGAGCACATCCACATCATGTATGATGCCAGGGTTGGCGCAGAGTGTGAGGTCTATTTCATTTCTAGTCTCACCGGGCTCCTCCCCGTCCACTTTCGGCTATCCCGCTTGCGGAAGAAGGTATTCATTATCCGCGTATTATTCTGTTCCGCAAACTCTACTGATAACTCTCCCCTGGTATTCCTAGAGCCTATGCCATACTCCTCCACTGCCTTGTCTCCAAGCTGCATCTTGCCTACCTTAGCATTGAAGTCGCCCATCAGTATAGCGTATCTTGCTGTCACTCTACCCATCGCTGATTCCACGTCCTCATAGAAGCTTTCGACTTCCTGGTCATCATGACTGCATGTAGGGGCGTAGACCTGTACAACCTTCATTTTGTACCTCTTATTAGGTTTCACAACAAGACCTGCCACCATCTCGCTAATGCTTTAGAATTCCTGCATGTTACTAGTTATATCCTTATTAGTCAGGAATCCGACTCCTAGTTCTGGTCTCTCCGCTAAGGCCCAGTAGCACAGGACGTGCCCGCTTTTTAGCACTGTATATGCTTCTTTTGGCATCCTAACTTCACTGATCCCTATTATATACCATTTACTGCCTTCGAATTCCTCCAATAGCACTGTTAGACTCGCCTCACTAGATAACGTTCTAGCGTTAAACGTTGCCAGGTTCATATTTCAATGGCGGCTTGTCCCCAGCGAGGGATTCTTAGCACCCTCTGCTGCGTCGCAGGGCTGACCGCCGCCGTGGTCAGTTGCTTCGCAGCTGCTGGGGACTGAGGGCCTGGGTTTGATTGTTGTGTTCATATAGGAGGTTGTGGCCAAGTACTGCACCAGGGTGGCCAATCCTGCTCTGGCGATGGAGTGCGTTACCGGTTCTGGTCACCGGGATCACGCCACAATCCAGGCGTCTTTATGCAATTTCGTCAACACGCGCATTTTTTCAATCCGGTAGAAAATTGCGTGGCACCGGGATTCGAACCATGGACCTCTTCCACGTGAGGCGGGTGTTCTACCTCTACGCCACCGCTGCACGCCTTTTGTGATGTACAACTATTTCGGGAAACTGGGTAGCACAGCGGGTAGTTGCCGTATGACACCCTTTAACACTTTGATAAGAAATGTTTTACACAGACTCTCTTTGATCCAAGCACATTTAACTTCGCACAGAGCGTTGTCATAGCGTAGAACCAATTTTCGCTAAAGTTGCTCTCGGTGGTTCTTACAGTTCTGCCCCGGCTGCCGGCTTAATTCTTTCCTGCTCATTAGACACGCTTATAATACTCTAGAGGCCTTGCATACGTAATGAATTGCAAAAGCCCCAATTAGCGATCTATTTTGAACTTTACATGCGCATCACCCTTTGCCTTGTCCTTACAGTCACGAAACAATGAGGAGCGGCCTCCCTAAGTTCAGGGAGGGCACCAAGCGAACCTAATATATCACGTATGAAAACCTAAAGAAAGAAAAAACATGAGTGTTCAATAATTATTCGTAAAGCTTCTAAATAAGCTTAAAGTTTTAAAACTACCCGACAAGTTGCACAGTAAATGCTGCCTATTCTATCAATATATAAAATATCTAAAAAGCAAACTCCTCTTGCGATAATGAGGAACCTAGCTAATAAAGGCTCCTAGACATTTTCAGATACTTGCTTACAATTTTTTAAAGGTCTATTAGATCAACACGCATATACTATCATGCGTAAACTTCATACAAACCAATTTTCGCAAGATTTGACCTCAGTTGTAGTTGTCATTTTTCCTGCGCATTCGCCTAAGTTTTACACCGCTCCTAAAAGAAAACTGTTAACGCTATGAACCACTTGCACACGTATTAAATCGGAAAAGGCACATTTAACGCACTCATTTGGCACGCTACCTACACATTAGCCGTACTACGCTCCTAATTTTTCCAGATACAAAAAATATGCCTTCTTTAGGTTATCCAGAACACCGGACAAGCACACTACCAACTTCGCAAGTTGCACATAAACACATGGAAAAAATTGTGTTTAGTTTTCATCTGTCACACTTGCATTTAAACTTGGACAGTGAAAGTCGTGCAACGTTTCGCGCTTAAATGTTTCGTGTTTTCACAGAATTTCAAGCCCGTATCTCGTGCAGTTGTTTTAGGAGTGTGGGAAACATGTCGATTAGCGGCAGTATGGTACCATGGAATTCTTGCATAAGCCACTATTTACGAAGGCTGTATCGAATCTAAACAAAATAAATGTTCACCGCTCTTCACTCAGAACATTGCTTTGTACTCAGACTAAATATAAACACCGTGCCCCGCACCGTTTACCGAGGACACCGGGGAAAAACAAATAAATGCCCGATACAACACATAAAAACTGGGAGAAACCGACTAGCGAAAAACCCGGCTAGGTATAAGGCGTCTCGACAACCTTTGACAGCACTTAGAACGTGGAAGGTTGACATAATCGTGGAAAAACTGCTCGCTTCTCTCACAGGGAAGGTAACTGGACACGGGGCATTACAATCTTGCGCTCGTTTGAAGGCCAAGCCAAGCCGAATGGATAAGCTGCGCAGTCGTATGCACTCACGTGCGTGCATATATATATATATATATATATATAAATATATATATATATATATATATATATATATATATATATATATTGACACGTGTACTTATATTTAACAGGCGACCACGTTTCGCCGCCTAACAAACGTTATCGCACAGCGCGGGACGCGTCTGCATGTATCCGAAGTTTCTGGAAAGTTATCGATGCTTCTATCCGCTGTGTTGTCGCCGAACCTTGTGTTATCTGATTTCATCGCGTGACTCGAATTTTGTAGAACTTTGTGGAAGGCATGCGGGTCCGAACGATTAGTCTGGAACATTCGATGACTGCTGTATAAAAACCGACGCACTTGTCCCGCTGATCAGATTTCCGACGATCGCCGACCGTGTTCGCCGCTATCGTTGTGCTATAAGTGTAGCCTGTTTTTGCGGGCACAGGTTCACCCAATAAAAGCTAGTTTTGTATTCCACCGTATTCTTGCTTTCTTCACCGTCACTACCCCGTGACGCAGTCATCGACCTGAAGTCGAAGTCGATAACGCTGTCACAAGATCAAGCGATACCGCCGGAGAGCTGTCTTAGTCACCATGCCTTGAGTGTGCTCGAAGATCAAGTGAGCATCCCGCCGCGCGCCAGCATTATTATTTCCGTCGGCACTGAAACACCCGCTGACATAGAAGGCGTCATCGAGGGCGACCAACATCTACTGCTCGACCGTGAAATTTGCGTCGCAAGAGGGATCGCTCGACTCCACGGCGGGCAGGTGGAAGTTGTGCTCACCAACTTCAGCCAAGAGTTCAAGCACATCAACAAGGGCACGACAATCGCATACATCGAGGAAATTGTGGAAACCAGCAATGCCTTTGTCCTCTCGGATTCAGCCGCATCTACCCCGATGAGCATTGTCCCCGAACCAGACTTCGACGTGAATCCAAGTCTTCCTATGAGTAAGCAGCAACAGATCAGAAGTCTTCTCCGACGATACAAAGACTGCTTTTCGACGTCATCGAGGATTCGACAAACACCAGTTGCAAAGCATCGCATAATAACCGAAGAGAGCGCTCGACCACTCCGCCAGAGCCCTTACCGAGTTTCGACGCGAGAACGTGAAGCTATTAGGCAACAAGTCGACGAAATGCTGCGCGACGACATCATCCAGCCGTCGAAAAGCACGTGGGCCTCTCCTGTAGTCCTGGTAAAGAAAAAGGACGGAACCCTACGCTTCTGCGTCGACTATCGTCGACTGAACAAGATCACAAAGAAGGATGTGTACCCCCTTCCACGGATAGACGACGCATTGGATCGGCTCTGCAACGCTAAATACTTCTCATCGATGGACCTCAAGTCTGGCTACTGGCAAATAGAAGTCGACGAGAGAGATCGCGAAAAGACTGCCTTCATCACGCCAGACGGCCTCTACGAGTTCAAGGTCATGCCATTTGGACTGTGCTCGGCGCCTGCAACGTTTCAGCGCGTCATGGACACGGTGTTAGCCGGACTGAAGTTGCAGACGTGCCTTGTTTACCTGGATGATGTCATTGTCTTCGCCGGAAATTTCGACGATCATCTTAGGCGGCTTGCGACAGTGTTAGAAGCCATCAAGTCATCAGGGCTCACTCTGAAGCCGGAAAAGTGCCGCTTCGCTTACCATGAGCTTTTGTTCCTAGGCCACGTGATCAGCAAATAAGGAGTACGCCCCGACCCACAGAAGACAGCTGCCATCGCAAAGTTCCCGCAGCCAACCGACAGTGCGCAGATTCCTTGGCATGTGTGCCTACTATAGGCGCTTTGTCAAGGACTTCTCACGCATCGCGGAGCCGCTAACACATCTAACCAAATGTGATGTCGCGTTCAAGTGGGAAACGCCGCAGGCCAAGGCATTTCAAGAACTCAAACGACGCATGCAGTCGCCGCCGGTACTTGCACACTTCGACGAGGACGCCGATACCGAAATCCACACTGACGCCAGTAGTCTAGGCCTCGGTGCCGTCCTAGTCCAGAGGAAAGAAGGACTTGAAAGGGTGATATCGTATGCTAGCCGGTCGCTGTCAAAAACGGAAAGCAACTATTCTACGACTGAAAAGGAATGCCTCGCCATCATTTGGGCTATAGCTAAATTCCGCCCTTACCTCTATGGCAGGCCATTCAAAGTCGTCAGTGACCATGATGCATTGTGTTGGCTAGCTAACTTAAAGGATCCTTCAGGACGGCTGGCGCGGTGGAGCCTCAGACTACAAGAATATGACGTCACGGTAATATACAAGTCCGGAAGAAAACACTCCGACGCCGACTGTCTATCGCGCGCTCCCATCGATCCCCCGCCGCAGGACGACGAGGACGACGACGCCTTCCTTGGGATAATAAGCGCGGAAGACTTCACTAAACAGCAACGAGCAGACCCGGAGCTAAAAGGTCTCGTCGAGTATTTGGAAGGGAACACCGACGTTGTCCCTAGGGCATTTAAGCGTGGGTTGTCGTCATTCACGCTACAAAACAACCTGCTCGTGAAGAAGAACTTCTCACCAGTCCGCGCCAGCTACCTTCTTGTTGTACCGTCAGTGCTGCGTCCAGAAATACTGCACGCCCTACACGACGATCCAACCGCTGGGCACCTCGGATTCTCCCGGACGCTGTCGAGAATACAGGAAAGGTATTACTGGCCGCGTTTGACCGCCGACGTCGCCCGTTACGTGAAGACATGCCGAGACTGTCAACGACGCAAGACACCACCGACAAGGCCAGCAGGATTACTACAGCCGATCGAACCTCCTCGCCGAGCATTCCAGCAGATTGGGATGAATTTGTTGGGGCCGTTTCCGATATCAACATCCGGGAATAAGTGGATCGTCGTGGCGACGGACTATCTCACCCGCTTTGCTGAAACTAAAGCTCTACCAAAAGGCAGCGCAGCCGAAGTGGCGAAATTTTTCGTCGAGAACATCCTGCTGCGACATGGTGCCCCAGAAGTCCTCATCACCGACAGAGGAACGGCTTTTACAGCAGAGCTCACCCAAGCCATTCTGAAGTACAGCCAGACAAGCCACAGGAGGACAACTGCCTACCATCCGCAGACGAATGGTCTCACGGAGCGCCTGAACAAGACCCTCGCCTCCATGCTAGCAATGTACGTCGACGTCGAACACAAGACGTGGGACGCGGTCCTGCCGTACGTAACCTTTGCGTACAACACGGCGGTGCAAGAAACAACACAGATCACGCCGTTCAAGCTGGTCTACGGCAGGAACCCGACGACGACGCTTGACGCCATGCTGCCGCACGTAACTGACGACGAGAATGTTGACGTCGCTAGCTATCTCCAGCGCGCCGAAGAAGCCCGACAGCTCGCCCGCCTGCGAATCAAAAGCCAGCAGAGGACCGACAGCCGACACTACAACCTCCGACGACGCTTCGTCGAGTACCAGCCTGGCGACCGTGTTTGGGTCTGGACCCCGATACGCCGACGAGGACTCAGTGAGAAACTACTCCGACGATATTTCGGACCCTACAAGGTCATCCGACGTATTGGCGCACTGGACTATGAGGTCGTGCCAGACGGCATTTCGCATTCACAGCGGCGCCGCGCACGATCTGAAGTGGTCCACGTGGTGCGCCTTAAACCCTTTTACGGATGCTGACGAACTTCGTTATTTTTGTTTTCTTTGCTACGGGTGATTTGTTTATTAACTTCGTTTGTTTGCAGCATCGGGTCGATGCTTTTTTAAGAGGGGGGTATTGACACGTGTACTTATATTTAACAGGCGACCACGTTTCGCCGCCTAACAAATGTTATCGCACAGCGCGGGACGCGTCTGCATGTATCCGAAGTTTCTGGAAAGTTATCGATGCTTCTATCCGCTGTCTTGTCGCCGAACCTTGTGTTATCTGATTTCATCGCGTGACTCGAATGTTGTAGAACTTTGTGGAAGGCATGCGGGTCCGAACGATTAGTCTGGAACATTCGATGACTGCTGTATAAAAACCGACGCACTTGACCCGCTGATCAGATTTCCGACGATCGCCGACCGTGTTCGCCGCTATCGTTGTGCTATAAGTGTAGCCTGTTTTTGTGGGCACAGGTTCGCCCAATAAAAGCTAGTTTTGTATTCCACCGTATTCTTGCTTTCTTCACCGTCACTACCCCGTGACAATATATATGTATATGTATATGTATATATATATATGTATATGTATATGTATATGTATACGCACGAAAACTTTTCCTCACGGGCGAATCGAAATACTGTGCCACCAGATTTTTCTACGACACGGAGCTCATAGCGGACTACTTTCATTCAAAAATGATAACAGCAATAACGTCCACTATGTGCTCACTTTGACCACAAAACGGGCGCATGCATCTCAGTTAGCATGCCTCGGCGGCGTGTTTAGGGAGTTTCTGCTGCCTATTTCATGGATAGTACGTGCCTAAAAATTTCCTTAATTCGTGCGCCGTAGATGCCTTTGGCTGATCGCGATGGGTTACTCAATATAGAACGATGTTTAAACGTTTTTGGCCTCGTAGTTCAGGAATCGCACGTGCGCAGTGGGCCGTAAGCCCGGCTAGGTTTAAGGCATCTCGGCAGCCTTTGACAGCACTTAGAACGCGGAGGAGTAAGATAATGGTGAAAAACTGGTCGCTTCTCTCACCGGAAAGGCGACTAGACACGGGGGACATCTATCTTGCGCTCCTTTGAAGGCCGAGCAGAGGAGAGGGGGTAAGCTGCTCAGTCGTATGCAGTCATGTCTATCTATCTATATATATATATATATATATATATATATATATATATATATATATATATATATATATATATATATATATATATATATTTACCTTGTTGAAAAAAGCGGAGCGAGAATCTACGAGAAATGTGGTACGCTATTATTGCTCCATAGACTGCGATTTGCCGTACTACACGTGTGTTCTTGCCAATGAACGAGGTTCTCATACATCATGGACGAGTTTGTTTGTACGTGCCTAGTGAATACAAGATGAATGACCTTGTAGGACCTGCAAGAGTATGAACCCTAAAAAATATGGACATTTGCTTTACATATTTAATATAATAATTCAAGTAGAATTCTTGTAAGTGGTACTTCATGCATGATCACTTGTGATGAACTTACTGCAGTGTTCTCTTGCTGTAATAGGTTGTTTACAATTCCACGGTAAGGGGTAATTTTGAGGTGAACATGTCAGATGATGTAATGCCTTGTATTTGTAATTAGAATTGTATGCTTTTCACAGATTCTTTTGCACAGCCATTGAAGTTTTCATTAACGGTGATGTCCTCTGAATGCAAGCAACAGCATGTAATACATCTGGCAAGTGTTGTTTATTTGACCTTGCAATGGTACTTTGGTATACCCAGTCTGCTGACAGATGACCATTGAAATGTGTTCCTTGAATGAGAGCTTGCAGGGCAGCTGAAAAAGTAAAGAAAAGCCAACAATCTATTTTCATTTATGCAATAAGACAGCGCATAGGAAAAATCAGTTTTGCCTACATTCACACAGGTCAGTGGTGCAGCGTTGAACACATAAAGCATACTGAACAATGTTTAGTAAATATAAATGGTTTTCTGCAATGCTTGTGACTTCTAAAGAAACAGGCATTACTGTAGTAGAATAACCTGTCGCATTAGCAGGCCACTGGAACGAGTTATCACCGTAAAAAAAGAAAAACACTGATCAACAATAAATACCAGTACCGAAGTAACAGAAGTAACAAGCCTAAAATGTAATTTTAAAAAGCACAAACTAGGTTGAGCAAACCAAATTACTTTGAAACTACCCCTCTGCCAACAGCGTAAATACCATGGTAACGTAGTCGCTTTGACATTGCACTGCTTAGCCAAATGGCGCAGGATAAAATCGCGGCCACGATGCCCGCATTGCGATGCTGGCTAAATGCAGAAACATAAGGTGCATTGGGTGCACTTTAAAGAACCCTGATTGTCCAAAATTATGCTGAGTCGCCCGCTAAAGTATCCCTCAATCATATTGTGGTTTTGGCAGAAAAAAACTCCAGAATTCGCTTAGGGCAGATAGTATATGCATAAGGCCGAATGCTTATACAGAATCATCTCACAGCAGCTACATTTAATGAAATTTCATACTTTTTAAAATAAGAAATTATCAGATGATTTGAGCAAATATGTATTTATGCGAAAATGAATGCCATTACATTTATATGGCGCATTCTGCCTTGCTTTCTTTTTAACTAAATTATATTTCAGTGCCGGTGCTCACTACACCTAAAAAATTTGGGACCACTTCTTAAAGTGCATGGTATTGTTTCAAGCGACAGAACAAGTTTGCTTTACGATTGTTAACCAATGCAAATGATTTTAACACTTCTTAACGTCCCGGACTCCTGGGCATGATCACTAGTCACACTGGGCCTTTTTACATCTGCTGTCCACAAAATGATGCCCATGAAGACATTACCTTGAGTTTGCAAGTGTTAATACATCCTGTTTCCTACTGATGAATGTATGTTCACTGGTCGAAGTCAAGCCTACAGAGCTCTTGTCCTGGCAGGTTAAGTTCGTGGTCTTGCCTGAGAAAGAGCTTACTGTTCGCACGTTCTATTGTGCCGGTCACTCTCGTCAGGGTTGGGTGAATTGCCAGTGTTGATTCCTTTGTGGACAATGGCAGCTGCAGGATTAGTGGGCTCGTAGGAAGACAACCTCAACATATCTTTGTGGTTTCAATGGGCTCTCTTGGTTTTAATACATGAAGTTTTCTTGAGACTGTCTGCACAGGCGGTCTTTTAGCGTTGCCGTGAAGATGACATTTAGCTGTTGTGCCATACCACGTGCACCACGTGGCTACCACGAGGCGACGTGAGCTGCCATACTACGTTCACCACGTGCATGTCAGCGAGGCCACGGGAGCTCCCAATTCTCCGCGACGAATCAAGTATCCAATGCGGGCGACGTCATCCACCTGCCCCACCTGGTTCCTGTGAAAGGGACTAAAAGGGAGAACCGGCCCATTGTGACAAGATCCAGCCGCCCAGTCGGTCTGATGCACTCTTACTGCTACCTGTACGCTATCATCCACTATCTGTAAATAATGTATAAAGTTTTTCGTTTCTTCTTCGTCTGCGGAAAGAGTCCATGTTTTGTCCTCCACCCCGAATTCACAATAGTGGATGGCAAGCTGAGGGATTTGAAGCCATATAACTCCCGCTACACCGCTCAACGGCAGCCACGAGGACCACCGGCGTCAGCTACATTGGAAGTGTGAGTGCCTGACGCTTGCCTTTCGCATCGTCAGACCTTTGTCGCACACGTAAGTACTAAAGACCATTGCTGAAGTATTCTTAAAGGGTTGTAGTGATTTTGTCGTAGTTTGCTTCAGGCCTTGCATAGATTTGCGGCTTTGGAAGCAAAGCTAATTTAGAGGCAAAACCGGAGACCAGCCGTCAGATTGCGATGGAGAAGCTCAGGATACAGTACCTTCTTGATGTTTGTCGGGAGATCGGCATTTTGGTTGCCACGGCAAGGCGAAAGAAAGCCATTTGGGACGTTATGAGGGCACAAGACGGAACTGAGGAGTAAGTCGAAGAGGTTTAGGAACAAATTCTTGAAAGTAGAAGCGAGAAAAAATGCGCGAAGAGTAGCAGAAAAGGCTCGAGGAGGCAGATGAGAGAAAATTCAAATCAAATGAAATCAAAATCAAAACATTATTTCAGCTCTCAACAAAGGGAGGAAAGGGGTGGCGGGAAAAAGCTGCAAAACTGAAGCTTGACGAAGCCCGGTACCCTATGGTACAATTCGGCAGTGTGCAGCAGTAGTATAGGCACATAACAACGTAAGTCTAGACACTTTACAGGAAATGTGAAGAAAAATAAAATAACATGGACGTACAGACAGTAAATTTGTTATTTGTTTTTTGTGTGTGCAGAACAACAAAAAATCAAGAAAGGGATGTACATAAGAAATAATTTCAGAAAATAAGCTTTGACAATGCAGCTAAAAAGGAAATGAAAACAAAATTGAATAGATCAGACGCATCAAACTCGATATACATAGACAACAAACGCATATTTGCATACGTAAATATAAAGATTCACTAATACTAATGTATACTAATACCAATACAGGAACTAATACGTATACAATAATCAAATACAAGTACAGGAATCACACAGCGGGATTTCGCGAGAGGAAATATGCTTTAATCCACTTGTAGTTAGGGTGTTTAGTAGATCAGCTATGCGGTAGATACAGATTGATGTCCATAATTAGTACTACAAAAGCCTGTTCACCAAATATCGGCATGTCTCGTATTACAGGGAATTTCGCGACGATTCAGCTTAAACAAATTTACGTAATCAACATTTCGCCTTCTCAACGTTGTTCTGTACAGGCATGCCACACGAAATGAATAAATGATTTCAATCGTCATTATTTTGTTTTCGTAAAAATATTTAGACGTGTGTTCTTTGGAGGAAAGATTACCTATAGAACGAATTGCTCATTTTTGACATAATTTCAGTTTAGCGATGTTTTGTTTTGATGTTGTTGCCCAGACTGGGTGATAATAACTTAGTGTAGAAAGAAAAAGTGAGTTATGTACAGTTCGTTTCACAGTGGTAGGCAAGACATGTCGGTGTCTATGTAACAGTCCCGTTATTCTGTTTAACTTGCGGCAAAGAGGTTCCACATGTTTGTTCCAAAGCAGATTTTCTGAAAATATAACTCCTAGTGTTTTACCATCGTTTAAAATTTTAATTTCCTCAGTTTTTAAATACAACCTGTCCTCAAGATTTAGGGCCTTACCCTATCGGTGAAACATGATCACCTGAGTTTTTGAGCACAAGTTCTTAAATGGTTTCTATCACACCAGTTTGTGATATCCTGGAGCACAATGTTTGCATAATTGACGAGAGTGCCCGGATTTGTGCTCCTGAAAAAAAAATGGTGGTATCGTCTGCATAGCCTATCCATTTGATATTTTCAGTGGACGAGAAAGGATAATTCATGTAAACAATGAAAAGAAGTGGTCCGAGAATGCTCCCTTGTGCCCCACGGTGTGGGATAGGTTTTATTTTTGAGTTTGAATGATCATGGCAAACGTACTAAGACCGATGTTGCAGATACGACAAAAGCTCATTTGCGGGACCACGTACTCCGTGTTGTTCAAGCTTAGCTAAACGTCTGATGTCATGAACAGTATCCAATGCTTTAGTGAAATTGAAATATATACCTAAGACGAGTTCATTTGCATCAAAAGATGCAGCTATAAATTCTTTTTGTGTTAGCAAAGCCAATTCCGTTGATTTGCCTTTGAGAAAACCACACTGTGATGTCAAAATGAGCGAGTGTTTGTCTAAGAAGCCATACAATTGCTTATGTAGGATTTTTTCTAAGCCCTTCAAAAAGACAGGCAGAATGGAAATCGGCCTAAAATTATTTGGGTCGTTTTATTTTCACCTTTGTGGATTGCTACCACTTTTGCAATCTGCATCTCCTTCGGAAAGCAGCTCTTTTTTAAGCATAAGTTGCAGATTTCAACTAAAATGGGCACAAATATGTCTATAGCGAATTTGACTGACCTAACTTTCACATCATTTACATCACGTGATTTGGATTTTTTTAGGCTAAAAAATACATTTTTAACTTAATTCTAACTTGTGGGAAATAACACCACAGTATACCAGAAGATTGGGCTGTTGTATGAATCGAGGGTATGCTTGTTCTGTTGCAACTTGTAGGCTCTTCAACAGCTAGGAAATGATCATTCACAACATTTGAAAGATCTGCTCCGCGGACAACGCGGTTGTTCACAAGCATGCTACTACCATTACAAACATTGGTCTGTTTTATAGGACTGTTTAGCCGCTCCCAGAACAGAGCAGAGTTGTTCACCACATCGTTCAAATACGCTTGGAAATACTCTTTTTTTGTGGCATTTAGTTTAGCGTTGAACGTATTTCTAAACACCTTGAAGGCCTTAAGTTTGTCAATGACTTTAGTTTTCACAGATCTCCAGTACATGTGGTTTTTCATATTTATCTGCTTGTAAAGTAGTGTGTTTATCCAAGGTTTTTGAAGAGTTCTTTCTTTTTCTGATTACGATATCTGGAAATGTGTTTTACATACAGCCTTAAAATCCACAATGAACGCTTCGTACATGCTATCTGCGTCTGTACATGATAGAACGTGACTCCAATCATGAATCTGAACTTCTATACGAAAGGCATGAAGGGAACGATCTGTAATATCCTGCGTATGCACAGGATTGCTACGTTCACGCCTCTCTTGATTTCCATCAGAAATAAAAGCAAAGACAGGAAAATGGTCGCTAATATCGTACATAAGTGTTCCACTTGACACAATGTCACAATCTGCATTTGTGATAAACAGCTCAAGTAGACTCGATGTTCTATCAGTGATGCGGGTTGGTTCATTTATACCTTTTTTAAATCCACTAGATGTGAGAATTGACTGAATATCACTACTAATGCTGGAAACAGATAGCAAATCTATGTTCAGGTCACCGCTGAGAAATAGTTCATATTAGTTTTGGGACACAGATTCTAACATTTCCTAAAAAAAATCAAGAAAAACTTGACACCGAGCGTTAGGAGGCCAGTAGACCACTGATATAATCCTGGAGCCGTTTCGCACAGTTAATATTTCAAAATTATCATTTGAGACAGAGAATTCCTCCAGAACTTGCACGTCGTGAGCGAGGCTGACCAACAGCAACACGCCACCACCCCGGCGTTGCGGACGGTTTAGCACGAAGGTTTCATAATCAGTACGCGTAAACAAAACGTTTTATCGTGAGTGCCAAGTTTCCGAGACCATTATGGCGTCAAAGTGAACACCTGTAGAATCAATGAGCAAGTCTATATTATCATGCTTATTTTGCAGTGGTCGCGCACTAAGATGAAGGAAGGCTGGAGAGTTCTTGTTTCGCAGTTTTTTTAGGTTTTTCGGCGCAGCAGCCATCTTGGTGAAACAAGACAATAACATATAAGCTTGGGATTGGAAGAGACTGCTATGCAAGGCTTGTCACGGCTCTTCAGCATTGTCATGAGCTGTACGGCATCGAGGCGGCTGAGCCGAAGCACAGGGGAGGCATCTTCTCGACGTGCAAATACTTTCCCCTCTTTGGTCCATCAGGCTCCCACCCCACCTGCCTCTTTTTAGCTGTTGTAGCGCCAAGTATCTGCTTGCTTTTTCGGGTGAGATACTCGTTAATGTACACTGCACTCGCTTTCCGTTGCCTCAGCACAGCAGTATTGATCCGCATTTTCTTTCCTTTCGTAAGGACTGCATTATGCTTTTCTCGCCTAACCAACCGCACGACAATGTTTTTTTTTTTTTCATTTCCCTTTGCGGTTGGTACTGTATGACAAACATCAATGTCACTTTCGGTCACAGGGTCACCGATAAACTCAGCCAACTGCGCGACGGCTTCATAGAAACCGGCCTACAGGCCGCCCAGAATAGTCGATAGCCTGCAGGGACGCCCTTAATTTCAATGTTGTTTATTCGAGAATAGCGTTCGAGGTCTTTTATTCCGTCGGTTAGCCTGCGGTTTTCCTCCTGAAGGGCTTGGTTGCTAGTCTTCAGTGATTTAATTTCGTTCATCAGATCTTTGACCTCCCTCTGACATTCAGCCACTGTAGCACAGGTGTCGCTACACAACTGAGCACTTTTCTTAAGCGCTTTTAATTCAGCAAGAACTTCCTTTCTGAAATTAAACTCTTGTGGTCAGCTGTTGAGGTCATCTGTAACCTCGCGCGTTCCCTTCCAGGCGGCATTTCTTAAAGGGGAAGCTGGTAAAACACCTGAAAATTGGTAACACACACACACAAAAATAAGCAATGACCAGTACAACAGCTGTGTTCGGCAGCAGTGCGAAAGGAAATAGACGTGAACAACACGCACAGAAAACTTTGCTTACCTGCATGAAGCAGGAAAGTCAGTACGCGTGTCCGTGTCACACCACTGCCGAACTAAGCGTCGCCGGCAGTAGCAGGGTCCTCTTATAGTTGACCCAGGTGGGGGTGATATGGGTGCATATGCTCGGTAGCAGGTCCAAGCTGATAGCAGTCGGCGATGACAATTTCGTTCTCGGTAGATTAGGATCCGCCCCTTGGCAGTACAGTCTTGTCCAGCACTGAAAGCAAGTTTTTGACACAGCCTCCAGCCACCGTGTAGTCAAGCTGCAAGAAGCAGGAACGTCAGTGCGCGTGTACGTGTCGCACCACTGCCGAACTAAGCCAGGCTCGAGGAGGCAGAGGAGAATAAAAGGCGCGAGGAGGCAGAGGAGAAAGAAAGGCGCGGAGAGTGAGATTATGCTATTAAAATGAGAGAACTGGAAATAGAGCAAATTCGAATCAGCTCGGCGCGTTCAAGTCCCCTTTCCGGTGGAGATGATATGCCTGAAATGAGAATACAGGATCTGATGCTACCGTACAGGATAGGCGGTGATATCGCACTTTTTCTGGTGAATTTCGAATGCACGTGTTAAAAGATAGGACTGGACGAAAGCCTTTGGTCTCAAAAACTTCTTTCAGTTATCCAAGGAGAGACCATGGAAGCTCTCGCACGTTTGTCTAAAGAAGACTACGCGAACTATGCAAAGGTAAGATCCGTGCTTCTTCGCAAATACTACCTCTCTGCCGAAGCGTTTCCACAGCGGTTCAGACAGGCAAAAAGGGGCAGCGAGTCGCACATTGAGTTCATGTACGAGCTCAAGTCTAACTCAGAGGAGTGGCTCAAAAGTGCAGAAATGTATGGCAACCACGACAAGGTGCTTGAACGCATAGCACTGGAACAGTTTTATCGAGTTCTTCCAGAAGAAGTTAGACTTTGGCTTCAGCAGAGGTTCCCAGAGGTAGACCTAGAGAAGGCAGTGCAGCTCGCGGACGACTATAACACGTCCCAAAACTTTCAAGAAAAACCTATTCAGGAAGATAGGCTAAAAAAAAGATTATTCTCTAAAGCACTTTCCCCTCGTAACCTAGTTTCGCAGAATAACAAATCATCCACGAGCGACGAGTTCAGCAAGGGAGTACTGACTAAGGCTGAGATAGCAAGGGAAGGGCTAGCAGTGACAGCCCAGTCAGCTGGGGCAGCTAAAGCTAAGGCAGACGTAGAGCACGCGTTCCAGGCCCGGAGACCAATTGTCTGCTTCCGTTGCAACAAGGAAGGCCATATTTCCAAGAATTGCAAGGAGCAAATCGCTTTCGCTAGCATTAGCCATTCAGACGAAATTTTGAGGGTGCTCGAGCCATATATGCACGAGGTCGCGATAAACTGGAAAATGTGCAGGGCCGTTCGCGACTCGGCCGCCACCATGGATGTTACTCATCCGTCCTGTGTTTCTCCCGGAGGCTATACAGGGGAATGTACCTGGATCAGACAAGTCCCAGCAGATCAGAGCGCGTGCTTGCCAGCTGCCAGGGTAACCCCCGAGGGCACTTTTGGAAGGTTGCAAACAGAGGCAGCCGTGAGCCCAAGTTTATCCGAACACTTTTCATATCTTTTTTCGAACAAATTGGAACAGCTTTTAGAAAAAGAGGGCCGGTTGTTCTCTACCAGTCTCACTTGCATGGCATTAACGCGATCGCAGTCACGCGCCCTGTGAAAGAAACATGAAAGCTCATCTTCAAACGAGGAAAGTGACAATGTAAGATCCTCACAGCGGCAGTCTAGGCGGGGAAATACGCCTGATGAAAAGCAGATGACTGAGGCTTGCGACGAATTCATTACCAGATCAGTGATAGTGGGTGAGGAGCCTTTCGATAGTCGGAAAAACGGGGCGCCTAGGGCTTAGTCTCGCATCTTTTTCCTGGGAACCGCTTAGTAAGGTTAAACGAGAGGCGCTTATCATGGGACACAAAAGTGAGCCTTCACTAACTGTGCTTCAGGGTAATGTAAATGAAAGATTGGGCCGAAAGTCTACACTAGGTCAGGTCTCAAGTACCGGAAATATCAGGAGTTCAAGGGTCGGACATACAACCAACTACTCTTGCCAGAAAAATGCCCACCATAGCTTTTAGAGTTTGCGTATGGGGATGCTTGGGTGGGTCACTTCGGTATCAAGAAGACAAAGGCTAAGCTAACGCAAGATTTCTATTGGCCAGGATGCTGAAAAGAGGCTGAAACACTTGTTCGGTTATGTTGCGTGTCAGCAAGTTGGTAAACCCAATGACAAGTGACAGAATTTCATTCGGAGCGAGAGAGGGCAAATTATAAACTTTCTTCGATCGCCTCTGCTGTGTCTTGCCTGCCCGAATGATTGTTAC